>NC_133664.1:123967318-124267318 GCF_037893015.1 Macrotis lagotis
AGGTTGAATGTATGGAAATGATAATAAAGATAATAATAAG
Source organism: Macrotis lagotis (assembly GCF_037893015.1). Lineage (NCBI taxonomy): Eukaryota > Metazoa > Chordata > Mammalia > Peramelemorphia > Peramelidae > Macrotis > Macrotis lagotis. Next base: position 123,967,359 of record NC_133664.1, read on the forward strand.
AACCTTATATTAGCAAATCCTAAATGATATTGAAAAGTTCCAAAGGAAAAAGTACAAATAATTTTTTTCAGTGAACTATATATGAATTTGAAGTGTTACTGTAGTTACTCTAGCACTAGACAAGAACTGTTAACTAGTTAGCTGTTTTGCTTGAGGAACATGGAAAAAAATCAGAGCAAGAGCTATCTTAGCTTTCAGTGTAGGCTTTTATTTCAATGAAAGAGATGAAGTCAACTCTATTAATGGTTTCTCCTATAAAAGTTGTCTCATTGGCATAGTTAATACAGTATAGTGAGTCAAACCTAAAAATGAGGGTCAACTATTCCTCTGGGACTTGGAAAATTTAGGACTCCTCTCTAGCCAATAGGTTGCTTTTATCCTTCATATTAAATCACAGAGATGTTAAATTCTTTAAAAAAAATGACAGTATATTTATCTGTTGCAATTTATACATATAATAGAGATGTCCAGGTAATTATTCCAACTAGCTTCTCCTGGAATATGAAATAAAATGGAAAAAAAAGCATCTTGAGGATTGTTCAACACTTGGCCCAACTTTTGTGAGCTTAAAATCCTTGGTCCACTGAAGGAATCTGAAGAAGAGAAAAGGGAAAAAGAAGGTTAAAGAGCCTGGAAACCATAAGGAATGAGGAGAAAGAAAAGCAGACAAAAAAAGAACTGAAGGAGGAAGAAAAGGTACACATGAGGAGAAAAACTCAAGAAGTAGCTCTGGGAAGAGGTTAATGTAAAAAAGGTTGAAACTTAATACTGTATGAAAAGCAGGTTGAGTGTGGATGTCAATGTGTCAATAAAGTCCCAATTAAGTGGGAGGAATCATTATCTCATTTGGTTTCATCAAACCCATTCCACCAATAACACAGAATTGAGTGACAAACTACAAAGTTAAAGACCCCCCCACCTCCCGCCCAACCCCCTCCCATCCAAGCAAAAGCATGGTGTGGTATTGACTCTCCAGGGAAACTACTAGAGAGAATGATAAAGGGCTGAGTCAATCACCTTCAACAAAGATAAAGGGCAGGAAGTGTTTTGCACAAATACACAAATTTAATGTGCCATGTTTCTGTCATGGTGATGCGAATGACATCTATGCTCAAAATGCAAGTGGATGCTGTCAGAAAAGAGAAGGTAAAGAAGCTTCAGATAGTGAACTCCTGAGGAATGAACCTGGTCTGGAGCCAGCCCAAATCCTGTCACATCTCTCCTTTTATATCTTCTGCCTTTGTGATTTGGGAATGTCACCTCCAGATGTCTCAGTCTCCTTATCTGGAAAATCAGGGAGTTGAATTAGATCATCTGTAAATCCCTTGTAGTTCTAAGCCTAAAGTTCCATTAATGTAGCTCTATTCTTAAAAGGATAGCAGGAGTGCACTGGAAGAGCAGCTTCAATATAAAAACAAAGGAGAAAAAAAGATGAGAGGGAAATTCTGAGCTGTGTCAGGAGGCTGATTTGATGATGAAAAATTTCAAACAGCTAGTAATGTTTTTTTTCATTTTTCTTTAATAATATTCTCTCTCTCTCTCTCTCTCTCTCTCTCTCTCTCTCCTTTCTCCCTTTCTCTGCCCCTCCCTCTTCCTTCCTCCCTGCCCTCCTTCCCTCTTTCTCTCCCACTCCTTTCCTCCATTTCTCTCTCCCTCCCTCTTTCACTAAGTGCCTTTCTTCCTCTTTCCTTCTTTCTCTTTCTGGGTGTCTGGGGGTCTGGGTTCCTTTCTCTCTCTCTCTCTCTCTCTCTCTCTCTCTCTCTCTCTCTCTCCCTCTCCCTCTCTACTCCTTCCCTTTCTCCCTCCTTCCCTCTCTCTCTGTTTCTCCCTCTCAGAGCAAATGTTTCATGATTTGCCTCAAAGATATTTTCAGCCATCAATGATGATAAAACTAATAAATGAAATTATATATTTTATTTTACTTTCATCAAACTAAGAAGAACTGTTGAAATGGAAGTTATAGGAATCTGGTGGGGAAGAGAGCACTCCATTTTAGAATTTGTGATAAAGGAAAGACTAGCTAAGAATAGTTTGACATTCACTCCAGAGTATTGTAAAATATATTTCAAAAAGTTCAAAGAGAGGATAGGAAGAATTCAATATACTTAAATTCTACAGAGTAAGTCAGCCAGGGAAAGATGGGAAGTTATCAAGAATGAAATTCTGAAGACATTTTACTTTATATTATATTAATCTGTGTATGAGGTCAGGAACCATTCCACTTTGCTTTTGTATCCCCAATCCCAGTTCAGTGAGCAACATGTACTAAGAGCTTCACAAATACTTGCTTATTCAATGAGTTTTCCATTCCATTGGTAGATAAGTTCTATGGACAAGGATGTGAGTTTATTTAAAGTTTTCCTTTCCCGTAATACTTAATTGTTATTAATATTACTTTAGGGATGATTGGAAATATTTGTGATTATAAATTATTTTTAAGTATTTTAAATACCAAACACCCAGATTAATGTTTATTTTCATAGCTGGACTAGAGTCTGGCACATCCTAATCATTTCAATAATCCTATTCTACCAGTAACCAAGAAATGATATAATATATACTTTTTAGAATAAGCAACTGAAAAAATAACATTAGTCATTAGTAAACATTTTAAAACTTCTGAATTGCACATACTTTGGTTATCAGTTGTTATTTATATTATTGTGGCTGTACAACTTTTATTTAGTAAATATGTCCCCCTCTTTTGGGTTTGTAAACTTGCTTACTCTGAAAAGATATTATGATGTCTGGGGAAAAATCTGTTTATCTAGCTATGAGTATGGCTGAATCAGGTGTCTCTGAAAAACATATTTTCCATGACTCCCTCAGGAGTCAATATTTATTATTGCCCTGAAAAATCTGCAATATTATAGCTAGAGAGGCATGCAGCAAGCTTTGGTGAGCAAGACTCATGTGGGCTTAAGGCCATTTTCATGGTGGTTTGGCTCTTTATCTGAGGCCTGGAATGGAAAATTTGACTCACACAGAAGAGAGAACCTCAGCAGCCACTGCAAATGACACCCTGGAGCCCACAGAAAACTTCAAATTGCTTTAGGGCTGGAAGCAAGCAAAGATGCAGAAACATAAAAGTCGAATTCAAAATGTAATAGGAAAAATGAAAGAGAAGATAGAGGAGAAGGAAAGTGGCAAAAAGAAATAGATGAACTGCTTTTTTTTATTTTATATTCAATACTTTTATCAAAATCTTAGAAAGGGGGGGGTACATTTTATTCCATTCTGATTCCTGAGTCTTTGAGCATATAATGAAAACATCTTGACTCTCCAAAGTACTTTGCAATTTTTTTTGAAGGCCTGGGAGTTTCCTACAGTTGGTCTTAGTCCAGAAAGATAAAAAATAGTAGTATAGACTTTTCAAAAGTTTATGTTTTATTGAATGCAATTTTCATAAAAGTAGTTATATTGTAATTCATAGGGAAACATGAAAGAGGTTTGCCATGAATTTTAACTGCCTTGTTATTATATGTATATGTGTTCCAATTTTATCCTTGTTGTCTGATGTATGGTGAGGTAGTATATTATTTACAGGTAAACTTGGGTTAATATACAGATGTATTAAATGATTAACTTTGATAGAAGATGAAATAAGGAGTTTATCAAATCCTACTTGATCTCTCAATCCATTCAGGTCACTGTGACTTCCTTTATTTAAAAACCCAAAGCTCAGTAAATAGTCTGAAAATTTCACAGTAATCCATAGCCTAGCACCCCAAACACTAGATAGAAATAAATGGACCCAAATTTAGATTTTCTCGAAAACCATAGTTATTTGGCTCATTGAAACTCAAGTTTCCTATGGTAAATTTCAGAAAAAGTCACGTGTCTAGGCTTCTACAGGTGGGGTAAATCTATTCCTCATTTTGGGACAAACATTCAGGGTAATAATGCATATTGGCTGCAATCCAGTCTTTATTTAGCCCTACAGAATACAGAGAATACAGAGAGAATATATAAAGGACTTAAGAGCAGTCCCTTTCCAATGAATTCTACTGTCACTACTAATCTAAGAGTCCAATGCATTTCCCTTGACTCACAGATTCAGGAAGACCTAGGTCCTCCTGATTCCAAGGTGGGTGCTTTGTCCTCTGGGTCACCTAGCTGTCCTAGGAAGATGTAGATTTAGCTATATAGTTCTGGAAAATTTAGTCAATCTATCAGTGCCCTAAACAAATCATAAGATTGTACTCCAGAGAGTTGCTGTGAAGCAACAGATAAGATAACACTTCAAAATTCGTTTGTAAACTTTTAAACATTACCAAATGTTGTTATTGCTGTTACTTGTGGAAGAGCTACAGATCCCCTTTGGCAGGGGAAATTTCCTCTCTGTGATTCCTTTATACTAGAGAAATCAAAGATTCAAGGTCAAATCCCAAATCTAATCATGACTAAGTACCTTTTTGGGTGCTTCTCCAGCTGTAAATCTACATTTATGATCCTTTTCTCTCCAAGAGGATGTTACTACCCACAAACTTTCTCTTTTCTCTCTTAAAAAAAAACCCCGAATTCTAAAACTCTCCAGGGAACTCTTCATCCTCCTCTGTTCATGAGACTAGATCCCACGTTGTCTCCAGAAATTATTCAGGAAATCTCTCTATCTCTTGGACTAAGAGGCTGCAGTCTCTGCAGAGATGAAAGGATAGTTGGTTAGCTCTAAATCTATGATCTCTAATTCATCTGCTCTGTAGTTCAATGCTTCAGTTTTTCTAATTTCCCATCTTTCAAGTTATTTATTTTGTTGCTGTTGTTGTTGTTGTTCAGTTTTATCCTATTTTCTGGGATTCCATTTGGTATTTTCTTGGCAAAGTCTGGAGAGATTTGCCATTTCCTTTTGACTTGCTCAGGGTCACACCGCTAGTAAGTGACTGAGGCCTGATTTGAATTTATTGAAGATGAGTCTTCTTGATTCCAAGCCCAGTGCTCTATCCACTGCTCACCTTACAAGTATTAAGTGTGTAATTTTATTAAATGACTGTTACTTTCTAATATGTATAAGTTGATCAGATACTTTTCCATTGACACTAAAAAGTAAATACACACGTCTTAGACAATTATTTCACAGTATACAGTAAAAGAAAAAAAACTCATAAAATTAATCATCAAGATATTGAAAACAATTATTTCCTTACAAATATTGTAAAGAGAAACACTTTATACACAAAGTCTGAATTCTCACCATGTGCAAGATAGATACATTATACTGATGATGATGTTTATCTTTCAATCTGGAAGAAGACCATGACATCTGGGAGGTGGTGCCATGAAGTGGATTTGAGTGAGGATTGTTGTGCTGTCATCAGCCTTACTTCCTTCTCCAGAGTCATCTGGGTCCAGTAGCCAGATATGAACCAGGACAACTGGAGATGCCTCTGTATGGGAGGCAATCATGGTTAAGTGATAGTAAGTGTTGTCTGAGGTGCTTGAATTCAGGTCCTTCTAACTCCAGGGCTGGTGTTCTATTCACTGTACCACCTAAAATGCCTTAGTAAAATCTCAGAAACAAATCGAGTGTTAAAAAAGTTGGAGAATGAAGTAAGAATTGTATACCAGTCTGTTTCTATGAATACCCAAAATATCTATTGCATTTTTTTCTGTTTTCATCTTTTACTAGGTATTTTGCTTTTGAAATGCCTGGTAATACCTGCCACAAGTTCAAAATACTATATTCATCCATACTAAAACCATACTTCATGAACCCCTACTGAGGTGTTTCCATATATAACCAGAAGACACAATAAGTTAAAAGGCATATGATGAATTATGAAGGTTTGAAAAGAAGCAATTACATGCCTTCCCTTCTTCCAACTTGAGGCAAATTTTCCCAAAAGTACATAGACCAAAAGTGGGAAGAGTAGATACATATAGGGAACACATAAATAGTCTATTTTTATTGAAAGGGCATACATTTAGGCAAAACATTTGAAGAGAAACTCATGTAGGGAACATGTGTGGCCAAGTCGCCTAAGTATAAATAGATTTTTGGGACATAGTAAGCAGAATACATGTGAGAGGAAATTTATGAAGGGAGTGAACACATTTAGGTAGGGAACATATGAAGGAACAACACAAGCTTCTGTAGTCTCTATGGATTCAAAGATCTTCTGGAGATAAAGTCTCACCACTTCCACTGTAGCAGCTTCTTATATAGTCACTGCCAGTGTCAGATTTAAGTGGGTATATTGTATTTACCTGGCCCAGTAATACTAGACTCATTGCCTCTGGAGCTACTGATATTCTGGATGAATAGTCTTTTTGAGTTTTTGCTAACTTAGAATTGAGCACCTAACTATGGAGTTGTTTTCTGCTTCTGACTTTAGGCTTCAGCAAAGTCCTTGACTTAATGCTCTCTGTCTCTCAAAAGAAGAGTGGGTCCTATCATATTCTTTCAGTACATAGACCCAATATATATTTTGATGGATTCACAGGAGAACCCCCCTCAAACTTTTCTTTTTTTATTTATTTAGTATTTTATTTTTCCCTGGTCAAAAGTTTTAACATTCATTTTTGATTTTTTGAATTCCAAATTTTCTCCCTTCCTCTTGCCCCACCATCCCCATTGAGAAATTAAACAATTTGTTATAGGTTATAAATCTGAAGTCATGTAAAACATTTACATAATAGTCATATTATGAAAGAAAACAAAGTTCCCCTCTCCCCCCAAAAAGCTTTAAGAAAACTAAAATAAAAATGTATGCTTCAATCTATATTCAGACACCATCAGCTCTGTCTCTAAGTATGGATAACATTTGTCATCATTAGTGCTTCAGAGTTGTCTTAGGTCACAGTATTGCTGAGAAAAACTAAATCATTCACAGTTCATGATCTTACATATTGCTGATACTTTTTACAAAGTACATTTCACTTTGTATCAACTCATGGAAGTCTTTCCAGGTTTTTCTCAGAGTATCCTGTTCATCATTACTTACAGCAAAATACAATTCCATCATAATCATGTACCAAAATTTGTTCAGTCATTTCCAAGCTGATGCGTAGCCTCTCAATTTCCAATTCTTTGTTAAACTAAAGGAGCTGCTATAAATATCCTTGTACATATAGGTTCTTTACCTTTTTGTTTTTCATCTCTTTTGGAATACAGACCTAGTAGTGCTATTGTTACATCAAAGGGTAGAAATTTTGTAGCCCTTTGGGCATAGTTCTTAATTGCTTTGTAGAATAGTTGAATCAGTTTGCAACTACACCAAAAGCACATTAATATCTCATTGTCCCTTCCCCTCCAACATGTCTTTTTTTTCCTTTTTTTAATAGGTGATAAGGTAGCAAAGAATTGTTTTAATTTGCATTTCTTCAATCTATAGTGAGGTAGAATTTTTTTAAAAAAATATGACTATATAGAAAACATCAATGACCTCATCTAAAACCAGTTCATATCTTTTGATCATTTATCAATTCATCCAATATATTTTACAAGTTTTTTTTAGTAAAGTAACAGTTCTCACCTTAGCTGTAGGGGAAAAAAAAGCACATGCAGTTTCTCCAGCAAAAAACACAAAGCAACACAAAACCCAAAAAAAAAAAAATCTTCATTCTTTTTTTCCCCCTCTTCTCCTTAAAATGTGACTTGTAGTTTTTCTTTCAGAATCTTAGCAATAAGACCTATAATGTTCAATAGAAGATTTTGAACTTTTTTTTACCACAAAAAGAAGTGAGACTCTTAATTGATAACTAATATCAACTGGGCTGTGTGACTTCACCAGGGAAGATCACAGAGCTGATAAGTGTTTGAAGTCACATTTGAACTCAGATCCTCCTAACTCCAGGGCCAGTTCTCTATCCATTGTCCTACCAACGTGTCTTTTGAAGTCCTAACTTTGTATGTCTTGTGTTTGGATCTCTAGATGCTACACTAAGGTGAGTTAAACATAACCGATTATATCTGACTTTAATCTTTGAAGGCAGTCCTTACCAGGCAAGGCCTACCCACTTAAGTGCTGCTTACAACCTCCAGGAGAGGTTTTTTGGTGTCATGGAAACTTTTGGTATACTGATGAAATCTCTGGACCTCTTCTGAGAATGTTTTTAAGTGAAAAAAAGAAAAATACATAGAATTAAAAAAAACATTAATTGCAATGATATGCCAATATAAAAACAAATATTTTTTAAAGTTCATATACTTTTACTAAAAATCTCCTTTTTTAGGATTTTTGTTCCCCTGGTTCTCAATATAAACCCCCTTCTTGTTTCTACATGTTGATGAATATTTGAGGAAAAGACACCGGGTCTTTCCCCAGAGACATTTCTTGTTCTTTACATGAATATGTAAACAGCAGAGCCAGAAGAGGCTTTGAGTTCATCCTCACAGTGCCCCCAGTTTCCTCCCAAAAGGCAGAATTCTATGAGGAAATAATAGGTCTCTGGTGGAAACTAGTGAAATGGGAAAATCTAGCCATTCCATCCTTGGGCATTATATTGATATAAAGCTTTGATAAGAGTCACCAAAGAAATGTGAATAGTACTTAAGAATGCTTCCTATGACATTTAAACAAACATTTCTTTTTCCACTGCTTGTTCACCTACTTTTGCAAAAGACAGGAAACAACTTCTGAGGCTGTTGATAAGGATGGGAGTCCACAGGGGAAATTACTTTACTACTTCAAAAGATTTCATCCATACAGATTCTGTTTCCATTGCTACAGATCTCGACCTCTCCAATTCTAGCAGGATTCCATGAGTTCCTATGAACAAAAATTGCTATCATTTGCTAGTTAGTGTGACTGGTCACCCCATTCCCACCAAGTAAATATTTCTATGAGGATGACAATGCAAGGATAATACATAGTGCTTGGAGCCAGAAAGACAAAGATAAAAATGGCATCCCTTCTCTCAAAGAGTTTATATTTTGCTAGATGTGAGGTGTGGGGAACAGCAAATAGGCATCTTTCAGAAGGAAAAGAGTGAAGAACTAAATGGGAATAGGAGGGATCTTGGAAAAAAAGTAGCAACTGAGCTTTATTTTGTGGGAAGATAAGGATTCAGAGGTGCTCTCCACCTTTATTAGAATGATCATGGAATGACCAATGAATCTGCTATAGATGCAATCTTTTAGGGAGGTTGTTGTTCAGTCATTGCAATTATGTCTGACTCTTTCTGGCTCCATTAGGAATATGCTTGGTGATGATACCAGAGTGATTTGCTATTTTCTTCTCCACCTCACTCTGCAGATGAGGAAACTGAGACAAACAGGGTTTAGTGAGTTGCTCAGAGAGCTACTAAGTGCCTGGGGCCAGTTGTGAATTCAGGGAGATGGATCATCCTGAAATCAGACTTCAGGTGTAGTGTATATACTCTGCAACATATCTGCCCTAAGTAGGTAGGACTCTTCACCATGAGCACACTCTTCACTACAGCATAATGGAGAATTTAGAAACTAGAATTTCTGTGGAGAAAGGATTGATTATGGAGAAAAACATTTTCTCTTTAAAATTTGGAGATTGGGACAAGGAGATTGACAGAAAGAGGAATATATGAAAATTGACTCCTTATTTATTATTAGATGGAATTAGATTAGATAGATGCTCACAGCCCTTCTAAATTTTTTTTTTACTTTTTAAACAAGGTTTTGTCCTTCTAAACTTCTAACCTTTGTCTAGAGCAAATGCCTGTAACTGTTCTAGGAAACAGAACATGGACAGTGGGAAAAGAAATATATCTGTTCCTGAGCTAATCAGACAGTTGTTTAATTAATAAACTTGTATTAGCCACCTGCTACATGTCATACTCTTTATTAAGCACTGAGGATACAAAATAAGGGCAAAAGACAATCCTTGAAATACAGAAACTAACAGTTGAAATGGGGAGAGAACAAAAATTGAGGATGTATAAATTGGTTATTTTGGAATTAAGAGCAAATTTATTAAGAACAGGTAGACAATACTATGGAATACTATTTCTCTATAAGAAACCATAAATGGTCATATTCTAGAGAAGCATGGAATGACTTAATGGGATCTGATGCTGAGTGAAAGGAGTAGAACCAAGAGAACAACATGGTGAGATGAACAGCCTTGATGGAAGCAGCTCCTCTCAGCAGTCCAGAGATCTAGGAAAACTGTATTTGACTGGCTATGGACTAGATTATCCCCTACCAGAGAAAGAAAAAACAAAACAAAACAAAACAAAACACACATGCAAAAAAATAATCTTTCTGAATCTGATGGATACTTTATAAAAATGATCTCTTATTTATCTTTCCCTTAATCCTAAATCCTCATAACAAAATTATTAATTTATAAACATGTTTATCAAAATATGTATGTACAATGCTAACCTGACTATTCATTGCTGAAGGGAGGGGGGTGGGAAGAGAAGGTGGAAGGAAGTTTTGTAACTTAAAAATTTACATGTGCATATGGATGAAAATAAATCAATTTAAAATAAAAAAAAGAGCAGGAAGACACTAAAGGATGGAGAAGATTTTGTATAGAAGATGAGCTTTTAGTTGAGACTTATATGAAACTACAAAGGTCAGTAGATGGAGATGAGGAAATTGAATGCCTATTCAAGAAATGGAGTATGTTCTTGGCACTGCAAGGAGGCCACCATCACTGAATCAAAGAGTATGTGACAAGGATAAGATGTCAGGTGATTAGAAAGGCAGAAAGGGTTAGGTTATAGAAGCACTTAGCTTTTAGGAACAATCAAAAGTTTATTATCAGGACTAATATAATGAATAAATGCAAGAAGAAAATATAAAACTCAAAGTAGACCTTGTTGAGTTGAAACTAGTTTAAAAAATTAATCCATGAAGTACAAGATATACCTAAACTGAGGAGTTTCCTTGCTCACTTTCAGAACCACAATTTTCTTTAGATATGACAGTTGTAAGGCAATTAATGGGACATTTTGAAAATTAATTGCAAGTGTGGGGGGCATCCAGAGTCAGAAACAGTCAAAGTAAAAATGAAACTGCTATAAATATAGATAATAGTGTCCATTAAAAGTGTCTTCCAACATTGGAAAGTTTAATCACAGTTGCATTCAAATTATTTGTTACACTCTATTTCACAGTTATACAGCTTGGGAAATCTATGCACCATTAAACATGATAGGTTCAATTTTTATAATATCTGGTCAGTAGTGGAAAATTTTGTTAGCTAATTTCATTAGTGAGTTTTGGTTAATTCTAGCAATAACAATTAAAAGACTATGAGTATTGCATTTAATTCATAGGCAAAGGTAGAATTCAAATAGGACTGGGTTAGAAATACATCTCAAAGGAGAAATTTCACTATATTGTTGTCTTGGCTGTTATCATTCTTTAAAAAAAAAAACCCTTACCTGGGCCTTTGATCACATATAGCTTCCCATTTTAGAGGTTTATTATTTAACAGATGGCTGTTTTCTTCATTAGATGCTGTAAATTCTGGCATTGGGATAAAAAATTGGTGTTGAACCTAGGAAGACAGGGGTTTCAGGGCCCTCCTCTGATACATATTAGCAATGTGATCCAGGGAATTTCTTTGTGTTCCAGGACTTTTTCTAATTTTATTAATTGTAGAGAAACTGCCAGCTCTTATTTATAGAGGGTGATTCCACTCCTGAGAATTCCCTAAATCAATTAAATCACAGATCCAATTTTCATCCTATATTAATAAATAAAATTTTTATGAAGTTGGCAGAAATTATTAAAAATCCTACCTAGCTATCATTTTAGATTGTAGGGAAAGCTTATGTAGTACTAAAGACTAGACATAGCATTAGTTTGGGAAAGAGATAACTGCTGAGCTAGAAGTGTCCTTGTAGGTCATCTTATTCAAACTTCTCATTTTACAGATGAGTAAATTGAGGACTGGAGAGGATAAGTATCTTGTCTGAGGTCACACAAATATTAAGTGACTGAAATAAGATTTGAACACATTTTTTTTCTCGCTCCCGATCCACGTTCTTTACACCATACTTTGTTGTCTTCTATTGATGAACAACATTCTGTAAAATTAGTACTAATTTTAAATCTAGTTTAGAAATGGGAAAGTGGTTAAATTGAAACCCTTCTTCTCTGCTCCCTTTCCTCACTTACGCAAGAGTTATTTGAAAATGGTAAAAAAAAATTGATGTTTTCAAAAATATTCTGTCTTTTAAGCAACCTTATTGAGTACAAGCAAAAAATTTTTCTCCACAAGAGAGGAGAGAAACTTTTGATGTTATCAGTCATAGATGAATAAAAGTCTCTATCTTGTACTTTAGAAGAAGCAATATTGGTTCTAGTCTCCCAGATCCTGATATATTCTCAGTTTATTGCTTGTTGCCATAGTATTTTTCCATTATGTGTTGCTTGAAGATTTCAATCTTCTTAAGATGGCAAATTGGACACACCTTCTAAGCAGGAGTGATATTTTTGTAGTAGGTAGAGTTCTCCTTCCTGGCATCTTAAAAATGTTCCATCCAGTGCCTGAAAAAAAATGATCTGGATAACTTTGGAGTTCAGAGATCCTGGATTCTAATTTCTATTTTATAATCCTTTTAGGTTTTTGAACAAGTCATATTATTTCTCTAGACTTCAATTTTCTCATTTGTAAAATAAGAAAAGATTCCATTTGATGATTTATGTTCCATCTATAAAGACAAGGTCTACTTTGAGTTTCATGTTTTATTTTTTGAATTTATTCATTATGTTAGTCCTGATAATAAACTTTTGATTGGTTTTAAAAGCTAAGTGCTTTTATAACCTAACCCCTTCTGTCTTTCTATTTTTTTCTAATTGATCAATGAGCAACTTTAAGTCCTGGACTCTCAGAAGCAAATGCTTTTCTTTATTAAAGGAAAAAAATCTTTTTTGTTTCCCCTCAAGGTTCTACAGTACATGTGTGTATATGCAATACTATTAACTTTGGTCAAATCAGAGTTTAATTGTGATGAACAGGAGTTAGTATTCATATTCCTATCAGGTGGTTTATCCTTTTTCCTCTGGAGATCTAGGGTCACTGAAATGTGTGCCAATTAACCTCAGGATTTACATGATTGTATCAATGGCAAGACACTTGCCCATGATTGATCATTAGTTAGAATTATGAAGTAGATAAAGATGATTTTTTATCTAATTTTCTAAATTTCTTTTTCTGTCCTATGTCCTTCTTTAAGGATGATTTCTTTTCTTCTCATTTGCCTGATTTCTTATACTTTCTTTTTCATCCTCCAAAAAGAAACAAGCAAACAAACAAAGAAATGAAGTCTATAGGGAAGGATTTGGAATCCAGAGATAAAATGTTATAGACATTTGAAAATGACCTCCTTGAGTTTTTAACCATCTCTTAAGTTGGTGACACTCTTACACTCATTTTCCCCTTATAGAAATGAAGTTATTTTAAATAACAAGTTATTGCAGACTTTTTAAAAGGGGAAATCATAGTTTCATTCATTAGTTCCCTCTTCTTTTTGGGGCAATTGTAAGGATATTCTCTTACCTACTAGCATCCTCATCTTCATTCTTTTTGTATACAGAAACAAAATGCTATAGAGATTTGGAAACTTTTCCTGTCATCATATAGCCTTGTCCTATTATACTATTTCCCTTTCCATCTCATCTTAGTTTCTTTCAGTGATAGCTGAACCCACAGAAACTACTACTGTGGAGCCACTATTCAGTTCCAATCTCCCACAAAATATCAGTCCAGTTGACATTTTAATTTTAGAAGTTTCTTTTTTCCCCATTAGAACCTATTCTATATAGTCAATTCAACAGCAAATGACTACTGTATACAAACCTCCATAAATATCCTTATGTTTTCTTGTCTGACAAATCAATCAATAAGTAATTATTAAGCACAATTTATTTATCAAGCAGTGCAGTGGATGCAATAAATGAAATAATCTCACCTCTTAAGGGATTTACATTCTAAGGTAGGAGACCTTGGTTTTCAAGATGAGCACCAGCAGACTATAAGTTCTGACAGATTTTACCTTTCTAAATGATTTCAAGAATGATTCAAGTAGTTTATTGAGTCTTCTTTCTAAGAAGGAGCCTAACTATATGTATCAAGAGATGGTCATCACTAGTATATTTGCCACCTATCAATGAATTCTTTGATCTTAGCAACCTAGAAAACAAAGGAGAAAATAAATATAGAAATTTAGTCCACTTTGGTTCAAAATGGTAGAAATAGGGATGAAAATTCCAAGAATCACATAATTTTTAGTACATCTTCTGTTTAAAATTAATATAGCCCTTGGTAAATTAAATGTTTTCACTGATAACTTTTCCAGTGATCAGTGAGTTAAGGCTACTGTATCTTAACATTCTCACTGTGAATAAAATTAAACTGCCTCAACAGCAAAAGCATTTGCAGTTAAATGGAAGGATATCACATTGAATTTTCAAATAAAGGAGTTGGCAGAGTTGTTTCTATCACCTGGCAAAAGGATATAAGCAACACAAGAATTTAAAATATTTTATGACAAATGTTTATTTAATTGAATTCAAACATAATTTCATAAGGAAATGTCATCTCACCTCAAAGTTCTCACAATGAACATAAACAAAAAGACCACCCTGAAAATAATTGCAACTTAAGAATCAACAAGATTAGGGAGGTAGATAGATTATATGAATAATTTAAAAAGGCAGTTAAATCCACATATGTTTTTAAAAAGATGCCTCACTATGTCTGGCACATAGTAAGTAGTGAATGAATGGTTGATAACTTACCTTGTTGACAATAGTCAAATAGATCATAATTGAAATCCTTAAAATGTTATATAAATGCTAGACATTATTTTGAATTATCATTATATTCAATGATTTCAGTGAATAAGGGGACATAGTATAAAGTATATTTAAAAAACATGGTTTAAGAAATAGAAACAAGAGGGATCAAAGGCTGATTGAACACATGGGAATCTCATACCTCTATATTATGAGTATTTTCTTTGCACTGAAATTAAGAAGGTGCTTGTCACAGTAAGTATCAAAGAACTTTATAAAACTGAAATTGATTTCATTATTAATTGACAGAAACATTCATTAAAGACAGACAAATCAGTTTCCAGATAAGGGTGACAAAAATGGTTACCAGAAGGACCTTGAGATCATGGTTCATTAAATGTCTGTTGATGGAAAAAAGATGGAGAAGAAATGGGGTGTATGGAAGGACAGTCATAGCAACATTGTATTGAAATCATTGAAGGACTCTTTTATGAAAGGGGTATTAGATTTGTTCTACTTGCTCTTGGAGTATAGAAATAGGAAAAATGGGTGAAAGTTGATGTAAGGAATGATTTTCTAATAATTAGAGCTGCCTCAAAGTGGAATAGGTTGTCTTGTTTGGTTTGTTACTTTCCTCTATATTGATGGTCTTCAAGCAAAAGCTAGAGGAGAATAGAAAAATGTTAGCATTAATATAATAAAACAGAGACCAACGGAAATGAAATAACTTATTTCCAGGTATTAAGTAATTTGTGTCATAGTTGTCATGGATCCGAATCTAGAGCTCTACCAGTTAAGTTGTTTTGTGGATGGGTAGAAATTAAAATAGTAAAAATAGAGAAGGTGCACTTTCCAGAAGTAGGGTAAAATCAGGGAGGCAGACAAATGCACGGATTGAAAAATTGGAGAATAGTCAGTTCATTCAGAGCACAAGATATACAGAGAGGACTAATACAAAGACTGGAAAAATAAGGCTGTAAAAATAAATATCAAGCAAGGATATTTATCAGCTCTAATTGGTTGCAAAATATTCCAGATATCAGGGCCAAATTGACCAATAATTAGACATTAATTAGCAATGTGACCCTGGGCAAGCCTCTTAATCTGTGTTCACCTCAGTTTTCTCATCTGTGAAATGAGGATAAAAGAATACATGTTTCCCATGGTCAATATGAAGATAAAATAAGGTAATAAATGTAAACAACTTGGCACAACTTGGAATCTTATATTAATTCTAGCTTTTGTTATATTATTATAATAAGAGATTATCATTTAATATTATATTATGCACATGATATCTTCATAAAAGGAGCATTTGATACTGTTGACCACCTTCTCAATACTCTCTGGGTTTTTATGTAAATTTCTCTCTCTCTAGTTTCTCCTTTAACTAACTATTCCTTTTTAGATTCTTTTGATTGTGTTTCCTATGACTTTTGTTCTAAAACACTATACCAGACCCTTTTCACTTCTTTCTTTGTATTCTTACTTGCAGATATCAGTAACTTCCACTGATTTAAATAAAATTTCTAGGGAGTTAATTTAAAAACCTTTATATCTATCTTTAGTTTTTTCCCCCTTACCCCCTTTCTTTCCCTCTACCAATGTGCCTCCAAATACTGGTTAGGCATTTCATTTATGTTCAATAGTACAATAAAACTCAGCATATCTAAAATCTAATTCACTATATTCCCCCCCCCAAAAAAAAAAACCTCTCCTCTCTTTCATATTTCCCTAGTTCTATTGAGGATATCATTGTTCTTCTAGACACATAGTTTCACAACCTTGTTGTCATTCTTGACTCCTCATTCTGTCTCAACCTACGTTTCCACTCAGTTGCTGAATCCTGTTGCATATGCCTCTCTGAGATCCTTGAGAATTTTCTCCTCTTTATTCATGCAGCCAACAATATCATTTAGATCTTTGTTTCCTCTTGCCTGGATTATGACAATAATCTAACTGAGTTCCCTTTCCTACTTCTCTCTCCACTCAGTCTTTCACATAGGTATTAAAGTGATTTGCCTTAGAGAAAATATGCTCATATGGTCTATTTATATGTGACCTAAGGTGGAGACTTTTGAGCTCATATTGCTCTGATCAGCCGCAGTCAGAAATACTGCATATTCACTCTGACAAAGTGATGTCACTGGTCTTCTTTGCTCATGAAAGGACAATGACCAAAGTGATTTTTCTAAGTGCAAGTCTGATTGTGTCATCAATCTACTTAGTACATGTCAAAAACTACTTATTATTATAATATTCGTCAAAATCCTCTATGTGACATGTAAAACACTTTTTAACACAAATAAAATCAGATAAAAACAGCTGAGCAAATGTCAATTGCTCATGAGTAATATAATAAAGATTACAATTCTACCTAAATTAAATTACTTATTCAGTGAGATGCCAATCAAATGTCCAAAAATATTTTATTGAGCTAGAAAATGGTAACTAAATTCATAGGAAGTAACAAAAAACTAAAGTATATCAAGTAAATTAATGGAAAAAAATAAAGGAAAGTGGTCTAGCCAGCTCAAATCTAAAAGTATATTATAAAGTATCAGTTATCAAAACTGTTGATATTGGCAAAGAAATAGAGTAGTGGATCAGTGTACTAGATTGGGGGCAAAAGAAACAATAGTGAATGACTATAGCAATCTGTTGTTTGATAAATCCAAAGATTCCAACCCACTCCTTGATGAAAACTGCTGGCAAAGCTGGAAGATAGGATAACAGAAACTAGGCATAGACCAATGTCTCATATCCTAAAGCAAGATAGGGTTGAAATAAGGATTTAGACATAAAAGGTGAGAGAACAAGGAATTGGGACAACAAGGAATAGTTTCCCTGTCAGATCTATGGAAAGGGGAACAGTTTATGACCAAAGAAGAGCTAGAGAACATTATAAAAGAGAAAATGGAAAAATCTTGATTATATTCAATTGAAAAGTTTTTGCACAACTAAAAACAATGCAACCAAGACTATAAAAGATAGGCAGCAGGTTGGGAAGCAATTTTTCCAATTAATGATTCTGACGAAGGACGTATTTCTAAAACGTATAGAGTAGTGAGGCGAATTTATAAGAATACAAACAATTGCCCAATTGATAAATGGTTAATGGATATGAAAAGGCAAATCTCAGATGAAGAAATTAGAGCTATCTATAGTCATATAAAATGCTCTAAATCATTATTGATTAGAGAAATGCAAATTAAAATGACTTTGAGTTACCATCTCATACCTACCAGATTGGTCAATATGACTAAAAAGAAAATGATTAATGTTGGAAGGGATGTGGGAAAACTGGGACACTAATGCATTATTGGTGGAGTTGAAGTGATCCAACCTTTCTGGAGGGCAATTTGGAATTATGCTTAAAGGGCAGTCAAACTGTGTATACCCACAGATCCAGCAGCTACTATTAGATCTGCATCCCAAAAAGATCACCAAAAAAAGGTAAAAAATATACATGTACAAAAATTTTATAGTAGCTCTTTTCATAGTGGCAAAAAAATTGGAAATTGAGGAAATGCCCATCAAATGGGGAATGACTGAACAATAGTGGTGTATATGGATGTGATGGAACACTATTTTTCTATTAAAAATCATGAAGAATGGGATTTCAGAAGAGCTTGGAAAGTCTTACATGATCTGATGCTGAGTGAAATGATCAGATCAAGAAGAACCTTGTACACATTAGCGGCAACATTAACTGATGGTCAACCATGATGGACTTGTTCATTTTAGCATTACGACAATCAAAGACAATTCTAAAATACTTGCGATGGAAAATATGATACATATTGAGAGAAGAAACTGTGGAGTTTGCAGAACAAAGCTTACTATCTTTAATTTTTAAAAACTTTCTCATATACTATATTTTTCTCCATTTTTTTCTATTTTGATTTGATTCTTCTTTCACAGCATGATTAAAATGAATCTGTTTAGCATGGTTATACATGTGTAGCCTATATTAAATTGCTTTTGGTGATGGGGTGAAGGGAGGGAAGAAAAAAAGTATAACTAAAACCTTGCAAAAAATGATTGTTGAAAGCCACCATTGCATGAAGTTGGAAAAATAAATAAATAAAATTTCATAACAAAAATGATAAGTGTTTTTGATTGATTGAGCCAGTAAATACTTTTAAGCATACAAATTACATATCTATAGATAAAGTCCTGCATTGGTATGAAGGATGGATTAGAATGAGGAGTGAGATGTAGCAGAAAGTGCCATTAGGAGGCAATTTATAAATGTCCAGGCAAAGAGTAATGGGGGCCTTTATTTCTGGGAGATTATTATAATAATAGAGAGGAGGAGACAGAAGGGAAAGATGGGATAAAAGCAGAATGATCAGGACTCATTAGATATGTGAGATGAGGGAGAGAGAAGAGTCAAAGATAACGCCCTAGTTTTCAACCATCAGAGTCTAGACAAGTTTCTTCTCTCGATATGGATCTTATTTTCCATCACAAGTATTTTAGAATTGTATTTGATAGTTGTACTGCTGAAATGAACAAGTGAAAGAAATTGTGACATCAAATGGAGAGTTGGTATGAGGGAAAAGATAAGAAAAATTCCTTTAGACAGATTGAGTCTTAGGTGGTGGGAACAATAATAACAGAACAACAACAATTATAATTCATACTCATTGGTACTCTAAGTTTTGAAAAGTGATTTCCTTATTAGCTACCCTGTGAGGTAATCAGGGCAAGAACTTTTTATCCATATTTATGATGCTATATTTTGCAGAAGAAACTGAGATTCTGAAATTATTTGTCTCACTATCATATAGTTAGTAAGGATTTGAGGCAGGATTCAAACCCAGATCCTTCAGTTCCAGGTAGCTGGGAAGAGATTGAAGAGAAATTAAACAGACAGATCAGATGCAGTTGAGTGGGAAGCAAGTTTCCACCCACTCTCCAACCACACTTATGTACTTACTACTTTCAGTCTTCTCATACTTTAAAAAAATGGACAGCTAGGTAACACAGTGGATAGAGCACTGGCCTTGGAGTCAGCAGAACAGGAGTTCAAATCTATCCTCAGACACTTGAAATTTACTATCTGTGTGACCTTGGGCAAGTCATTAACCCTGATTGCCTCATATCCATGGCCAACTGTAGTGGAACTGATTCATATCCGGTCACTGGATTCAGATGGCTCTGGAGGAGAAAGTGAACCTATTGACTTAGCACAGAACCCCATCACTCAAATCCAACTCATATGCTTGTCATAGCATCACCTCCTTGATAATGTAATCTTCTTCAAGAATGAAGGACAAATATCATATCACATTGAAAAAAAAGTGTCTGCTAACTCATGATAATTCTTGGGAATTCCACTTAAAAATGCACCACACATGCCTTTGCCAGAAAGACATTTTTTCATATACATATATATTTCTTTTCCCATCTATACATGCACACAAGACTACTCTTCACCTCTTTGCAGAAAGCAATCTAATATGGATGATACATGTATAATCATGCTAAACAGATTCATATTAATCATATAATATATACTCACATGCATGTAAATATGTGTGCATGTATGTGCATATTGTGTGTATATATTCATAAAAACTGTCATGGTGATAATACACATTATATGCAAATTTTATGAATATGTATTCACTTGTCATGGTGATTAAAGCTATATACACAGGCATGCCTGAAATATGAATATATACATAAGCATATATATTTAGTCTCCATGACAATTGAATACTTAAAACCAGAAGACAAAAGGAGGAAAGGAAGAATAGTTTAGAAATGAAAAGAAAAAATAAAATGGAAAAATTGGAATAAAGATTATAGAAGGAAATGATACAAAAAATTCTGGGAAGTGCTTTTAGTAATTAGTAAAGAGGTAGTAATTCAATATGAAAGTACTTTATTGCTATAAAAACTACTCTAGGTAAAAACCCTTTCCTATAAAACCCTTCTGTGTGTATGAAAAGTGTAAAAAGGGAAGGAAATAATAAGGAATAAAACCCACAAGTACAGCATCACACACAAATACAGCATCACAAAGCCTCTGGCAAAGGTATAAAACAGAACTGAAAGTATGAGCAGCATGAGTTATGGGAAAAGAAGAAAGCATATACATTGATTTGAAAGCAATGGGTGGGAGGAGACCTGGAAGGATATGTACGTGGGAAAGATATTAAATGAATGGTCTGATGGGTAAGAAATATTCTAGGACTAGAAAAGAAAGAGTAGGTCGCTGGTTAGAAATTGGTGAATAATCAGTATAGAAACCATAGGGAGTTATCCTTATCATTAATAGTTGAAAAGTCTGTTCTTTTTTTCCCTTTTTGTAAATATCCAGAGTTCCCACCCTCCTTTTTTCAATTCATCATGAAGAGAGCATTATTCACATCTGACTTTTGAGAAATGTTGTTGTCTTCAATCTAGCTTTCCCCCCTTATTCCCCATATCAAATTATTTAGCAATTTCTTTTGGTTTCTATTTTTTAATGATCTGTTCATTCCTTTTCTTTCTCACAATCACTATTCTAATTTAGATGTCAATTGCCACTTATTTGAATTATTGCAATAATCTAGTTGGTTTTCCTGCCCCTAGTCCCTCCTCTCCAATTCTGCACATAACAAACCATTGCCAGAGTACTTGTAAATACTTAAGTAGCTGACCATTGCCTAGAACAGAGATAGAGAATATTCCACTAGAGCAGGTATGGTAACATCCAAGCCTCATAGAAGGTCAGTGAGGTTATTTGGTCTGGTACTGCCAAGGCAACTCTGCAGGCAGGACTCGAAATTTAATAAATCTAGGAACTATTATATAGCAGGTTCAAGTTGATGACTTTGTATAACCCCATGAATGATATTATAAATATCCAAATAACCCTTGATAGAAAGCAGTTTATCCACCCTGGGTCTAGAATAACTAATCTCCCAGTCATGGGACTACATAACTAGTCTATAAATCAGCTGATCCCTGAATGCCACAGAAAAGAAAATTTTCTATAAAGGGCAAACTGCTCCTCTAAAAGTTTATGATAATTCCTAATCAGTGTTGGTTATAGTTTTGGAAATCTCCTCCCCTACTTCATATATATGACTAGTGTCATGAATCACATATTTCTGGATTCTATCTAAGTTGACTATGATATGTATTATAGCTTCTGTATGAATTAGAAGGGAATATGGCTATTTTGTGGTATTTTATTTTTCTGTGTATGTTATCGAGGATAAAGGAAATTGTATGGGACCTAATTACAAATCAGTAGAGTTATTGCTAATTCTATGACCTGAAATGGACTAGTTCCTATTCATTTCTATTCCTAGACTCTTATCTGAGATAACGTGTTTCATGTATGTAGTGATCATATATATGAAAACTCTTTTGTGTTCTTACAGTATCTTTCCTATATTTATAGTTAATACTCATCTCTCATAAGTGATTGTATACTATCTTAAAAGGACAGAAGATGCTCTCTTACACATCAGAGATGCTGAATAATTTTAGTAACTTGATCCTTACTATATCCTGTGTTTAGCCATTTGGGGTAAGAGAAGAACTTATTCACTTATTCCTACTTGTGCTCTCAACTATTGCTTTACAAAAGATTTATCTTGATAATGAGATTGTCACTATCATAGTGGTATATCTTGAAAAATGGTAGGGGTGTTCTCTGGTTATGACAGAAGAATCATCATAAACATTTGAAGGGAAGTAGGTTAGTAGTTTGTGCATTCATCTACTCCCTATACATCCTCCTTTGGTTATGGGGTATTAAAACATATTTTTTGCATAAAGTTAAACAAGACAACATGGAAATTTTTTAAAAAGACTACAAAATTTCCCCTCTCCCTCCATTCAAAAAACATATAAAAGGTTAATTTTCCTAATTGCAATTAATATTTGGGAACATAAACTTTTATTAAATAAATATAAAATATTTTTTAATTTGTTTAATTTTGTTATGGTCAATCAGTTCAGAGGAAACTGAAAAGAAGAATAAATTGAAGAAACAAAGAATTACATAAGAAATAGGAGAGGAAAGGCGGAGGAAAAAGAGGAAGGGAGGCAGAGTTATGCTGACATAGGGTCACAAAGTATAAAAGAGAGTACCAAACAGAGAAGAAGAGAAAGTGGGTAAAGTAGGAAAAAAGTAGATTTTTGAAGTTTCCATGAAATACTTTGTCAAATAAAATAAATTTAAAGAAAATTATTTTGTCACATTGATATTCACTTGCATAGTATACTTCAGAGGATTCTCGTTTTTGTTGTTCTTTGAAAAGTTAGCTGATTGATCATTATTCACAAATTTTCTAGTGTTGTAATCTTAAAGACTTCAGAAGTAGAATCCCAAGTGGAAAGGGGCACATCACCTTAGTAGGTGGAATTGTTATTTGGTCTAATTCACCAGTAATCAAAATACTATTATATTGAGATCACAATGAAATTAAAAGTAAGGCTAATTTTGGGAATACCTTAGTCTTATATTAATCTTATTAATTTATTAACCTCTTAATAGGAATTCATTTATTGGATTAGTTGAGAAGCAAAGGGGAGTCATGAGTTATGGAACATTGAGTCTAAGGATATTCTGCACTCTAGACAGATGCTTCATACCTATACCACTCTCAATCTTAAGGGTCTACTTTTCAAATACAGAGAAGGGAAGGGAATTTCTTAATAAGTTCGCTTTTTCAGCTTGTTCCCATGATTTCCCTTACTCCTAAATTACCTGGTTTGAGATGTGACTGTGCCAGGGTTGGGTTTAGATATGATCATTTCAAAAGGTAGAAATGAGGCTCTTATTGGGGCTGGAAAAACAAAACAAAGCTCTAACCTGGTTCATAGCTTACCATGTTTTTTTCAGTTTAGGATTAGGAGCTGGGTTGATCAGGGTGACTTATGTTGTCATTGTCAACATTTATTCAATTTATTCAATTCTGCCAAACACTTTTCTAAATCTCGACAGTATTTTGTTTTGTTTTTTCTTCTTTTTCTTCTTTGGGTTAAGTAAGTGTGGGGAAGAGTTCTCTTTCCTTATTACAATTGCCAAGTTATCATATAGGGGTTTTTTTGTTTTTTTTTAGATTTTTTTCAAGGCATTGGGGTTAAGTGGCTTGCCCAAGGCCACACGGCTAGGTAATTATTAAGTGTCTGAGGTCGGATTTGAACCCAGGTACTCCTGACTCCAAGGCCGGTGCTCTATTCACTGCGCCACCTAGCACCCCCTATATATCTAGTTTTACAAGAAAATGGGAAAGAAATAATCTTTGATACCTCTTATGTCCAAGGCACTGTGCTAAGGACTTTATACATAATGATCTTATTTCATCCTAACAACAACCATAGAAAAATGGTACTATTACCATACCCATTTTTCAACTGACTGAGGTGGACAGGGGTTGAGTGACTTGCCCAGGTGACATAAATAAATGTGTCTGTGGCCAAATTTGAACTCAAGTCTTCTTGAACCCCCACCCAACTTTCAATATAATGAATCACCTTTTTGTTTCACAGAGGGCAGGAAGATTGCACAACGCTGGAATGTATTACAAGCTGAGAAATACATGAGAAGCTAAAGATCCTCCCATTCCTAAATAATGACCTGTTTGGTGTATGTGCCCTGCCTCGCTTTCTTTTCTTTCCCTTTTTTTGATCCTATACGATAACTAAAACACTCTTCTACAATAGTTGTGAACTCCAAAAATCTCTAAGACAACTCATAGTATTGTAAATATGCACAGTTTTCAATTTTAGCTCCTGTATCTAAAGACCTGGTTCACTGCCTGACACATTTGTACATACTTGATAAATTCTTGTTGGATTGAATTAAATCTGACAGTGCAGATCTAGGGAGAGACATTAATGTGAAAGAGGATCCTAAGTCATAATTTTTACCTGACAGAAGTTCATGGTAGTGGCATAGTAGTTTGGCAATGTTCCTCTATGATAATCTCCCCAATGTACAGATTTGGGTTCTGGGACAAGACAATGAATTAATGAATAAATGAGTGCATGAGTGAGTAAATGAATAAAAATAATTATCCAGTATTTTTTCTATGCCAAATACTGGGGATACAGCTATGAGAGCAAAGACAGAATTGAAAGTCAAACAACAAAACCCAGAAACACATTTTTTGTGCTCTTCTTTCTCTTCCAATTTTCCTGTAATTTGAGACTAAAACCACATTGACAACAAATGGAATTTTAATTTATTTATGGAAATTACACATCTCAGAGTCAGAAAACTGGAAACTCATCCTCTACTTTATCTATGCTATCATTATCCTTTCACATATTTGTAAAAGTTTCATTTTAACAACAGGGACAGTATGTATAGAAAAGATAGAAAACATAAAAAAGAAAATTTAGTCTAGAAAAGGAGACAAGAACTTTAACAGGAATAGGATTTGAAAAATTAGAGAGCCTCCTGGGACCAAATGACCAGGCTCTGGGTCAAAAACAATGAAGCCTAGATAGCTAAACCACTATTGTGAATTAGGATTGGAGAAGCCCAGAGCAATGGAGTGAAAACAAATGGCTATCTGGGCAAACAGAACAAAAGAAGCCATTCTTTCTTTCTTCTTTATAAGCCAAGAATAAGACTAATACTACTAGTCACAAGTATATTGGAGATGAGGCAGGTAGTTAGATGATGATTGTTTTTTGTTTAGATGTTTCAATCACATTTGGCTCTTAATGACCTCATCTAGAGTTCTCTTGGCAAAACCCTGAAATGGTTTTCCATTTCTTTCTATAGATCATTTTGCAGATGAGGAAACCTGAGACAAACAGGGTTAATAAATTTACCCATAGTCACACAGTTATTAAATATCTGAGGCTGGATTTGAACTCAGATCTTTCTGACTCAAGGCCTTTTGCTCTAGACACTGAACTGCTTATCTATACCTAGAAGATAAAATGATTGTTAGTATTAAAATAGATTACTTTCAGAAGTAATAAATGTACAGATTTCTCTTAATGTAGCAACCAGTTAAATGTATTGTGAATGTCAGTGATGGAGAAACTCTCGTCACCCAACAAATAAAGTGGAAAAAGTATCCTTTTGATTTGACACCTCCACATTCCCCCAAACCCCAAACAAATATGGAAGAAGTGATAACTGAAGGAATGGATTATAGGCTGGCACGTATAACCAGAGAAAGTGCAAATAGATTTATAGATTCAGGTGACAACTTTGTAATTTTATTGGCAATAAGATTCCTATATAAAACACTGTGGATAAAGGGAAACCAAAGTTCAGGAAGGAATGATGACAAAATAAAAATACTTCCCTTGGTTATTGAAGTTTTAATTTTGGGGTTCAGCTCTATCATCGACTGTACTTAGGCAAGTCACTTAGCATTATATGGGTCTTAGTTTCCTCATCTGTAAAATGATACTTTGATGATGATCTCCATGTCTCTTTCCATCTCTAAAATACAGTGATTATTTTTCTGTTGGAAACTGCAAAATAAAAGTAGTAGTATAAATTATTATCCTAGTCTCATTTCAGAGGGAATTTTGGTTTGGTCCTAGATTCTTTTTGCCACCTCCCTAGAAAAGTCAGTGAATAATACATTCCTTAAGGAAGGATTTCTAGGAATAAACAAATTGTGTATAATCTTTAGAAAGGTAAAGTAAGGGGTGAAATGAAAATCAATGTTAACAGAGAAAAGGAAGACATGGTCAATTGGATAGGGAGGTTAATTTAAATCAGGATATATCCATAGATATATCATAGTGTCATATCATATCATAGATATATCATAGATATATCCAGTGTCAATTTGATGGCATCTATGGGCCGCTTCTCAGAATTATGTTTTTAAATAGTTGAAAGAATGCAAAATTTCATTTAGAGATTAGTGAAAATAAAGATGTATTGTTTTCCTATTCAAATTCTCAGACCTTTGGAAATCTATCCAATAGTTTTGTGAATCCCAGGTTAAGAATTTCTGATTTAATTGAATGTGAAGGGGAAGCAAGGCTAAAAGAATTTTAGAGACATAAGCCTGGGACAGATTTTTCTGACTTAGTCCTTTTAAAATTAACATTATAGTTTAAAGATTTCTTTAAACCAACTAGAGACAATGTAAGCAATTTGCAAAGTATAAACTGTAATGACTAGACTTGATGGTCAAAAAATGGTTTAATATTAAGGAAGTGAAGAAGGGACTTAGCATTAAATTGAATGTTATAAAATTATAATTCTTTTCTGTCTCTGATGAATTCCCTTACTCTCTCCATTTCTAAAATTGAAATAATAGTAGCTACCACATCAGGGTTCTGGGATGTACTAAAGAATAAAATACTGAGCTTTTGAAAATTCATGCAGTATTTTCAGTGGCTGAATATTTCAATGCATATTTAAAATATTTAAATTTAATTTAATTATTTAAATATTTAATGATTCTGCATTCAATGCAGCCTCTGAAACTGAGATGCAACAAAATATGGATGGATTCTATGCTGCTTCTGCTAGTTTTGACATAACAACTAACACCAAGAAAATACAGAGATGCTCCATCAACCAAAACCATACATTCATATTTGGAGCCATTCTTTACAGAAAATGGAGGAGTTTTGAAGACCATGGATAAGTTCACTTATTGTTTCAGTATACTTTTGAGGGATGTATACATTTTGATAATGAGGTTGCTGGTGTTAGCTCAGTGTTTGGGAAACTCCAAAGGAAAGTGAGGGAGAAAAGAAGTATTAGACTTTCAGAATGAAGATCTTCAGAGACATTGCATTGACTTCATTGTTATTATCCCTATGAAAACTGGATAGTTTAGCAGTGCCATAACAGGAAACTGAATCATGTTTATTTTTTATTTTTAATTTTAATTTTATTTTATTTAGGATCTTGCAATGCAAATGGGGGTAAGTGTATTGCCCAAGGCCACATAGCTAGGTAATTATTAAGTGTCTGAGGCCGGATTTGAACTCAGGTATTCCTGACTTCAGGGCTGGTGCTCTATCCAGTGAGCCACCTACACGCCCCTGAATTACTTCTATTTGAATTATCTTAGGAAGATTCTGAAAATCACTAAACACTGAGGTCCTTTCTTTAATTAAACTTCTAAGTATTTTGACTCTATTGCAGGGAGCACAACTTTGACGTTTGGCCACAATATTTGAAGGACAAATAAATGCTTACCAAAAAGTCTATTTTATGAAGCACTGACAGGGTAGACAAAAAAAGCAATACAAGGACACTCTCAGAGTCTTTCTTAAGAACTTTGAAATTTATAGTTTGACCTGGGAGACACTGGAACAGGAGTATTGAACATGGCATGCCCTAATCAGAGAAGGTGCTGTGTTCTATGAGCAAAGTAGAGTTGAAATTCTGCTTTTGAAAGCTATGAGCAAATCTAGAGCATCCTCTCCAAAATATCCACATGATCTATTTTTGCCCAATCTGTGATAGAGGGTTCCAAGCTTGTATTGGTCTGTCAGTCATGGTTGAATACATTGTAACTTGACTAATATAGTGATGTTATTTTGGTCCTTTTAGATAATGAAGGACAACAGCCAACCATTTTAATAGCTTAGAGAATTTGGTTGCCAAGTTACTTTAGCTATCTCAATTTCCTCACCTGTAAAATGAGGGGTTTGGATTATGATTTCTAAGCCTATCAAAGCTGACCTTTTTTGTTTGTTTGTTATTATTTTTTACTGGGTGGGTGATTTCATTAGTTTAAAGATCTCTTAGTAAGAAAATACTTCCACTAGTTCAGAAAGGTACCTAATCTTCAATTTATAATTGAGACTCTATGATTTTGTCCAAGGAATATTGTCAATGTATATCAGAAGCAAGGCTTAAACTGAGTTTTTCTTGACTCTGAGGTCAATTCTCTATTCACTATACCATGCAGCCTCTCCATAATCTTTTATACTTCAATTAATAAATTAAATTATTGTTCCTTAATAGAGAACTTTCAAATATCCCTCTATTATCAGAAATATTGGTGTATCATTTAAAAGTTATTTGAGATCTCTGACCTAAGATATCATCCATACATTTAAAAAATTCTATTGTATTGAATTTTCTTTCGCAATCAACTGAATTTTTCCCTGTATTCTTCTTTCTTTTTCTTCCTTGAGAGTTATCCCATATACTACTATTTTAAGGAGGAAAAAAAGAAGAAAAGTGAAAAATTAAAATATTTGCAATATTCATGTCTGTGAAATCCTTGTTTCTGCAAGGAGTGAAGTAAATATACTTGTTTTTATATAATATTTCTATCATGAACATTTTGATTGTTTTGTGGTGATTATTGTTCCTTTACATTGTTGTAGCCATTGGGTATATTGTTTAATTGGATCTGTTTACTTTGTTCTGTATCACGTCCTATAAATCTTTCTTAGTTTCTTGCAGTCATCATAGTCAATGTTTCTGATGATGGGGTAATTACTGCTCCATTGCTTTTCATGTACCACAATTTGCTTAACTATTCCCCAATTGATGAACACCTGTTTTGTTTCCAAATCTTTGCTAACACAAAAAGTGTTTATTATAAATATTATAGAGACCGCTGTCTCATCAGTGACCTTCTGGGACTATATGTTGAATAGCATAATATCTGGACCAAAGGACATGAATGTTCTAATCACTTTTTTTTTGCACAATTCCAAAATGCTTTCCAAAATTGTTATGCAGATTCTCAACTCTTTCAGTAATGCACTAGGATAGCTATCTTCCCACAAGCCTCCAACATACGATCTTCTCATTTGTGCTGATTTGAATTTTTCCAAATTTTTGGTATTTGAGAATTATTTCATTTGGTTAATGATAGTTTTCAATTTTCTTTTGAGATTTGTTTTTTCATATCCTTTGATCATTTATATATCCAGCAATGCCTTTCAATCTTTGTGCATATATACATATATATATATATATATATTTATCTTCCTATATTGTATATGAAACCTTTAAGTGAGAAAATTGATGCAAATATTTTTTCTTTTCAACTAATGTTTTTTTTCTTCTTGATATACTAATTTTATTTCTGCAGTAGCTTTTCAGTTTCATGTAATCAGTTATCAATCATATATTTTGTGATTGGTTTCTATCCCTTATTAAGATTAAATCATCCATCCATTGCTATGAAATATTTATGCGTATTATATATAATATGTATATATGAAATATATTCCACTTTTCATTTTATGATGAATTTTTGAGAGACATTAATATCACTGATATTTGAGAAGGACATTATGATTTTTATTTCGGGATACCCTTATGGAATGGAACTTACTGTTCTTTTAATTTTCAATATTGACTCTATTAGAGTGGCGGAGTTTTAGAAGTAGTAAAATTCTAATATGAAACAGAATATCTATCCAAGTTAGAATCGTTCTTTTATTACTTGATTACATCATTCCTTCTTTTTGCATGTGAAGTTCTAGACAACTTTGTCTCCATTGCCTCCGAGATCACAGAAACCAACATGTCCTTATAGGTTGTCAGTCATAACTTCCTGTCAGACTTTGCTGAGACATGCAAGAAAAATCTGGAAATTTACATATCAAAATCTTATTGGTACTGCTCAGTAGAAGTGTCATTGTTATGACCAAAACACAGAAAAATATTCCTATTTCAGAGAATAAGAAATTTGAGAGAGGATAAATATTAAAATTAAATAATTAGTCATATTTACACTATTCATTTGCATATTGTTATATAATATGTTATGCATTTGTTACTACCCAGGAGTAAATAACAGTGTATAAGCAACTGTTATCACTAATGAGTTTAATATTATCCATTTTTCATTTTGCTATGGATCCAAGTTTAGCCAACACAGCAAGTCCAATTAAATTGTATAATCTGAAAAAAAACTTTAAATAGAATACTAGTTCATATTTTCTAATTTTCTAAATGTTCTTCTGCACTTTTAAATCATTTGATCTTGTATTCCATAACTTAATCTCTCCCTGTGATAGGCAATTCTTAGTGACATCCTACCAAGGTTATTTGGTCAGAATTCTAAGTTATAGTTTACATGAAATATTGTTGCTGTTCGGTTGCTGAATTCTTTTTTGGTTGTGTCTGGCTCTCTATAACCCCATTTGGGTTTTCTTAGCAGAGATACTGGAGTAGTTTGCCATTTCCTTCTCTTGTTCATTTTACAGATGAATATCTGAGGCAAACAGAGCTAAGTAATTTGCTCAGAGTCAAATAACTAGCAATTGTCTAAGACTGGATTTGAACTCAGGAAGGTGAGTCTTACTGGTTCCAAGTCCAGTGCTCCATTCACAGTCCCAGTTAGCTGCTCCTTTACATATGTGCTTGTATAGGAAAAAACATCTATTATTTTGTCTCAAGAGACTATATTAGAGTGTCAAATGGTGGTATTAATCAGTCTCCCTTAAAGTTAAGGTAAGAGTGACACTTGCAATCAATCTGCCAATGTGACACAGCTTCATTTGGCACCAGTGTAGGGAGAAAGCAGGTCCCCTTATTTTGTGGAATAGGATGAATGAAGAAGGAAAGGTCCTAATCGATCATTGGACAAAGTTACCACTTGAATTAAAGATTATGGCTGAGATAATGCCTACCTACAATTTACTTCTTTTGGCTTTTACGACATAAACAATGATAAATCTATTGTATTGCTACTTAGGGATCATCAAATCTCTAGTAAGCAGTACTGGAGGATGCTGCAAGAAAAAGGGCAGAGAGTGAAAATAAGGTAAATAATTGCAAAGGTGCTATGTGTTAAATGGAGTCTAATTACAGTGTAACTGCAAAATGACATCTGACTGGAAAGTATTTATCAATATAATAATTAGTGTTAATTTTATTAACACTAGAATTACTAACAATTATTAATAGAAAACTATAAATTTATTGATACATCAATTTTTCTCAACATTGTGAATTATCAGTAAAAATGTTTTATATTCTCTTAAGCACTATAGAAAACTTGTCATAATATTTGACATATCTGTGATGTTTAATTTCAAAGAAATTTTTAAAATTACCTGTTTTTTTATAATATGAGGAATAGTAGGCTGTTAACCTAATTATTTTTCCTTTTAGGGATTTTTTTTTCTAGGAAACATATTCTTTTAAAAAGTGCTAAAATAAATACCTATCTCAATAGTAAATTGAAATGGCATACATGAAATAAAACTTCAGGAAATTGGAAAAGTTGGAGTTGGTATTTAACTAGGCCAGCATGTGTCAGTTGTATCAAAATTATCATGCTTTGTATTCAGTGTTAAAGTAGGCATTAAAGATCAGAGAGATTGGGAATTAGGTCATCATGAAGTAGTGCTCTGTAAGTTTCCTTTCCTTAAAATCCTACACATTGATTTGAAGTAAATATTAAAATGAAATGTTTGTAGGGCATTGCTGATTCTGATTTGAAGAAACTAAAATACATGTCCATATGTTTAGGTTAATTCTGTCCCAGAGTTTCGAGCCAAGTGCTATGTCTATAGATTGAGCAAATGTATTTTTCCCATCTATCTCTAGACATGATATTATCCATGATGTTTTATATTCTTTTAATTGAAGAAGACAAAATTTGAAGCTGAATATACATTAAGTACACAGGGCAGCAAGTTGGCACTATGGATAACAGTGCTGGGTCTGGAGTTAGTAAGACTCATCTCCTTGGTTTCAAATCTGAACTCAGATAATTACTAGCTGTGTGACCCTGGATAAGTCACTTAACTATATTTACCCCAGTTTCCTCATCTGTAAAATGAGGTAGAGAAAGGCATCATAAACAACTCAAGTATCTTTGCTTAAAAAAAAACCTGAAAGTGGGTCACAAAGAGTCTGACATGAATGCATCAAATCAATATACAATAATCACTGAAATTTTTTTAAAAAATAATTTTAATTATATATTGAAAGAGAAATTCTTAGTATTTTCCTGGCCAGTTCCCTCAGAATCTATGCCTAAAAATCCCTCTAACCCCTCACTAAAGATTAAGTAACCTTTTCCAATATTTTTATTATATATTTTTTTTGGTTTTCCAATTACTTACAATGATAATTTCTACTAATTATTTTTCCGTGAAGATTTGAGGTTTTTCAGTTTTTTCATTGTCCCTCCCTTCCCTCCCCACTCCACCAGAAGGTAATCTGCTATAGGCTTTAGATTTGCATCCATGATAAGCATAGTTTGAAACTGAACTTGTTGTGAGAGAAAAATCAGATCTAAAAGGAAAAAAAAAGAAAACATTAGAGAAAACAAAATTACATAATACATAAGATAACTTTTAAAAATTAAAGATAATAAGCTTTGGTCTTTGTTTAAAGTCCATAGTTCCTTCTCTGAAGATAAATGCTTTTCTTCATCACAAATGCCCTAAAACTGTTCCTGATTATTTCACTGATGGAATGAACAAATCCATCATGGTTGATTATCACTACATGTTGTCACTGTATATAATGTTCTGCTGGTTCTGCTCATCTCATTCAGCATGATTTCATGCAAAATGACTAAGTAACTTTATTAGCAATCTTTCCATTCTTTGATATATAGTATCCTTTTCTCAATCATTGATTGAATTGGAAAGTAATATAATCAACAAAAGTTTTCAAAGTGTTAATGGTTGATTATGTATTGTAATGATACCCAAACTTTTCATCTTTACATTTTTTTTTGGCTAGGCAATAGGGTTAAGTGACTTGCCCAAGGCCACACAGCTAGGTAATTATTAAGTGTCTGAGGTTGGATTTGAACTCAGGTACTCCTGAAACTAGGGCTGGTGCTCTATCTACTGTGCCACCTAGCCACCCTCATCTTTACATTCTTAAAAATTTCTGAGGACCCTAAATACATTTTATTCATTTGGTTTATGTCTATCAATATGTCCCACATCAGTTATTGAAGTATCTTAGTATATTTTGAAAACAATTTTGAACATTAAGACACTCTAAATGATATTTGAGGAACCTCAGAAGTCCTCAGACTGTCATTAACAAAGATGGGTTATCCAACCATTATATTTACATTTTATTTAGAGATTATTGAACATAATTACTTAAGTTAAAAGATCAAAATGTTTGATAGCAGAATCAAATGACATGGCAGGCTAGTAGGAGAATTATTTGGTAGCATGAAGAGAAAATGAAGGAAGTAATCCCCCCAAGGAGATAGATCTTCCTGCAAGTTTCCTATGCTATTTGTTTTAATGACACCCTCTGTCCCTACCAGAAGAAGAGGAGATCCTCCTTGAGACATTATTCCAGCAGGATTAATGTTCATTTTTTATTTATCTTCTCCATTTGTACCCCTCCATGAAGTCATTCTTTTACTCATTTACCCTGTCTATAATGGGGATATTGTGTGTTTATCTTAGAGAATGACTAATAGATGCCACTATAGGACTGTCAGAATAATGGGCTATCTCATCATTAATGTTTGGCTGGATATCTTATACATTAAATCTTTTCCTTTGAGTCTATTTCTTAATGCATCAATTTGTTGCCATTGCAAACTGTCACACAAGGAATCTTGTATATTTTTAAACACATGTAAGACTTAATGGTATTACTACTAATTTTGATAATGAATAGAATATTTGAAATCTCTAGGTTTTACTTTATGTGATTGACCATGAAGTGATTATTTTACACAGAATATCACAACTAATTTCCTAAATTAGAATGAATTCTACGGTTTTCTCAAGTGTCCTATATCTTTGTTGGTTCAGTTATTTCAGAATGTGGTTTTAATGTTTACATCTCTCCCATATGTCACTTTTTGTAACTGTAGCTATTTGAGAAGGTGAATAGAGAATGATCTCAATTTTCTGTGCTGATTAGGTTTGGATAGCATTATTTACATTCCCAGAATGATGCATTTACCAGATGCATTCAAACTGTTTGGTTTCTATGGTCTATTTCATTGTAGATATCATTTGGTAAATTTAGAATCAGAATAACTTACATATAAAAGTTTGATTCCTAATTGTAGAGAGGTTATTCATGGAAAAGACTTAAGATTCTTTTCCCATTCCTATAGTAAAGCAGCCAGTTTCAAAAATAGCTAATGATCAGCCACAGATAACTTTGGCTGAGATGAGTGAATAGTTTTTGATCTTGGAATATGATCTAAATGTGCAAAGCATTCATATAGGAAGAAAGATAGAGAATTTTATGACAGAATCCTTCTACTCAACTGATTCTCCATGACTTTTAGATTCAATAATAGACAACAGAGCATGAGGATAGGTAAGCATATAGATATATCAGTGATGCACCAAAGAGATTTGACTTCAAGTCTTCTAATCTAATGACTAAAGGAATGAGTAGTACTTAGAGCTGGAATTTTTTTCTACTTTCCTTACAACAAGGAAAGTAGAAGAGGTGATGAGTAGCTTTGACCAGAATCAATATTAAGCTCTGGGAAAAAAAATAAGTACTACTGACTCTTCATTTGTCTCTCTTCTTCATTTTTTTTCCTTTCCCTTTCTGGCTATGATTCCTCAATTCTGCTTCTACAGGTCTCTCTGTGTTTGACAATCCTTATCCCACTAATCGATAATAATTAGCATCAATTCCCCATGGCTTCTCCTGGATGCTTTTCAGCATTATAGTGTTTTTTTCTTTAACATTTCCTACTGCTTTAATTTTCACTTCACTTTTAAATTCTCCATTACTGTTAATTAAACTTGCCCTAGGCTTAAATACCTGAATAACTTGGTTTTTTTCTTTTTTCTTTTTAACAATGAGTTGATCTGCTCAGACAGCTTCCTCAGATTGGACAGCTGCAATGATGTCATATATATTAGAGTACCAAACATATTAAGGGGGGAAAAAAAACAAAGGGCATTGCTTCTAATAAAATGAGAATAATAAATTTTATTGAGAAATCTCAAACTTGTATTTCATGGTGATAATTAGGCAATCATTTGGAAAATAGCTATTTACATTTATATTGATAGCTATTACATTCAAAAATGAATTGGGATAATGCCTTCAGATCATAGTAATTTGTAGGAAGTTTAGATGAGACCATCATTTATGGAGTTATCGCATCTCTTGCCAGTCTCCATAAATCTGCAGAAGAAGTTGGTATTCTGGTACCTCAGTGCATGGTACTGTGCCATAGGAATTCAATTCAGAAACAAGACTCTCTGCCTGCAGTAACACTGAGGGCAACTACTCCTCCCACTGGAAAGTTATGGTATAGCAACTATAAAACTAGGTATGAGACTTTCTTTGATGCTAATTTTAAATAACCTGACCAATTTCCATATGATGGGAGAGTCATTGAAGACCCATGACTCTCAGAATAAAGTATATTTTAATTTGTTCTATGGTGGACTTATTCCATGCAACATGAAGTGGCCAGCTCCCCATTCCTCCATATTGGAGGCTATACACTTTCTTCTGGATTGTTATGTTCTATTTGGGTTCAAGTAAAGCAGATATTTTTCTTTTAGGTCTCTGGTAGATTAAAACTCCTTTGCATGTCTATTGTTACATCTGTAAGAAGTTTCTGTACATTGACTACAGCTGAGAGTTATGTAAATCTAGTCTAAGAACTGATGTCTGAGAATGTTTTTTGTTTGTTGGCTTTCACATCATCATTAGTCAGAAAACCTCATTCCATTTGTCATTGATTCTGCTTATTCTCACTATCTCAGGCAGTCCAAAATTTCCCATCTTGATATGGGTTAATGTGTTTTAGAATAGAGATTTTGTTTTCATATATTATTTTCAAGCAATCTGGAGGGTAAACAGAAAAGATAGAGTACCCAGTAACCATTCAATTTCAGTTTCCTCCTTAATCCTGCTTCCTTGGTTCTAATTTATTACTATTTATTATATCTGCCTTAGATTTCATGATTAAACTGGAATTTCTTATTTTAGATTGTACAATACTGGAAAGAAAAGTTAAATCACAAGGCATACAGAAATATTAATGAATCATAAATAGCAGTTTGCTATACATATGTTATTGCTATGATGTCAAATGTAGACATAGAACTGCTTTTTTTCTTTTAGATAAAGATGAGAAAATCTCACTCAATCCTAACACATTCTTTCGCTTCAAAGAGAAGCTAAACTTTCCTACTTTCTCTGCTATAAGATCTAAGGAGAATTGAGTTCTTGACTATTTAATTTCATAGCATTATTATTGTTTGCATAAGACCCACCTGTTAATCTTTAGTATTTATCTTCACTGAGAGATCATAGATATCCAATAACTTTCCTTTTTTCTCCTCACTATATATTTTAAGCTATATTCTGTCAGTATATCTAGGGAATATAAATGAAAATATTGATTACCCTTTCATTAAAAATAAAATGATCCCTTTGAACTGATCCATATTAAAAGAAATTCCATCAGGGGATAGATATTGTTGGTAGTTCCTTTTCTATAGATAGTTATCCTTGCTTAGCCTTTGTTATCTTTCACATCATCATTAGTCAGAAAACCTCATTCCATTTGTCATTGAGTCTGCTTATTCTCGCTATCTCAGGCAGTCCAAAATTTCCCATCTTGTTATGGGTTCATGTGTTTTAGAATAAAGATTCATATTTTGGGGGACATTGAAACCTTGCCCTGGCAATTAATAGATGGAATTAACTTGCTCTTTCTTGTTTGCACTACCTTTGAATATAATTGAAAGAAGAATTAATGTTCATAACTGAAATTGGAAAACAATTTGCAATAATAGTAAAAACAACAATCACAACAAAACACTCCAACAACTGACCACTTCATTCAAACTGTTTTTTAAATTTTCTTCCATTGAATTGACTCTTACTGAATTAATCAAATTTAATGATCCTAATGATTCAAATTGTTCTGTAACTAATTATTTGTATTATTTGGTTCTGCGATCTTTATCAAACAAAAGAGCATATCGTACCTAAAATTCTCATTTCCTTGTACATAGTAGTTGGGTGTTTTAAAAGAATTTCTTGTTTGTTATTGTTGTGGTTTTTTAAGAACTTGCCAGAGATTTTTTTCCCCTTGTGCTGCAGGGTTCCCCCTAAACCATAGGAATCTCCTTTTCCATGTAGTTACTGCACTGGAGGATGCTTCTATATAGAGAAGGTAAATGCCTTCAGGGTAAGGGGTTCTTTAATTTTTCTTCATATGTTCAAGAATTAGCATGGTATACTGAACATAGTAGCTGCTTAAGAATTAAATTGAATCGAGGAATCACCAGCCAAAACAGTTCTGTGCCTGAGAAACATGCAGGAGAAAAAATTCCAGAGTAAAGTTGGATGATTCAGTAAATCAATAAAATCACCCCACCTCACTTAAAGTAAGAGATAAGATTTTCAAGGAATCAATAGAATTAAAAGTATTGTGAAATAATGCCAGGAAGTCTGTTCCATTTGACTGAAGAATTTCATTATGCTTTCTATGCCCTTTCTAAACACTTCTGGTTATGGGGAATTAGGGAGTTCCAGCTAGTTACAAGCCAAAATATTCATCTTCCAGTTTCAATCCTGATTCTCCAGACTTGTTCCCCATTTCTCATCCTGGACAATCCCTCTTTCCCTGTGACCCCCTCTTCTTCTTTTGAGATCTTCCATTTTGACAAAGTATAGAAGTCAATCGTTCTTCACTCCTGTCCCAGTCGCACTAATGACTCTACTGACATCACTAGCTCTGTCTAGACCACTCTCTTCCATGAGTCTTCCTCACCCTTATTTTTCATTTCTCTTTTATGCTCTGTCTTCTCACACTGGAATGGAAACTTCTCTGAGTTTGTCTTACTTATAGTTTTATTCCCAGTGATTTGAATTGTCTGATAGGATAATACATATTTAATAAATACTTTTGGCTTGAGAAAAAAAAAACTGTTCCAGCAAGTCCTTAAAGGAAGAACTTCCAGAGTTGTTCTGGAGTGGCTAGGAGAAAGCCTTTGCTTTAGCCTTTTCCTCTTTCCTCCTCATCCTTTAGGTTGAGAAGGATGTTCCAAGTTTCTCATCTTCCCTTCAGTGTCTTAGGAGCATTTTTGGATCAATTGACAGCAACATTGGAATCAAGAAGAGACTGGTTGTATGTTCATGATTCTACTAGGAGTCCAGCAAAGAAACCATCCCATGGCTAAGGGGAAATTCTTCAACTTTTCTTGCCTGAGAAAATGAACTTTTTTTTTACAAGGCAATGGGGTTAAGTGACTTGCCCAAGATCACTCAGCGAGGTAATTATTACGTGTCTGAGGCTGGATTTGAACTCAATCACTCCTGACTCCAGGGCCTGTGCTCTATCTACTGTGCCACTTAGCTGTCACACACCACATCACCTAGCTGCCCTGAGAAATGAACTTTCAATGACAAGGAGCTGTGAATTTTCCCTTTGCCACATATACTTTAAGCTTGAGCTTACTTTTTTGTCTGTGCTGTCTGTACTTGTGGAGAAGTATGCCACAGACTTTGGGATTATGTTTTGTATTAGTTGTTGATATTGTGCTACCTTGGAAGATGACCCTTTCTAAAAGCTACCTAGAGCTTTACTCCTAATAATATTCTCATGCTGATGGAGGCCTGAGGACTTAACATTAGAGAATCATGCTTGACTCCTCAGAAATGTATCTAGAACTTTGACGGGGAGTTGTGACCTTGCTCTGAGACTTGAGACTTATCTGTGAGAATGAAAATTCAGACAAAAATCTTCAGAACTTGTAAGGACTATATCAGCAATACATCAGGTCTTTATAGACCCAAATTGACGAATATAGATATCGCAGCCATATAAGGAAGGAAAGAATGGAAGGAAGGAAACTTGTACCTACTCTGTATTAAGCACTTTGCTAAGAGTTTAACAGATATTATCTCATTTATTCCTTACAACTACTTTAGGGTAGGATGTATAACTATCATAATTATTATTATTTTCATTTTACAATGAGGAAACTGAGGAAGATAGAGGCTAAATGACTTGTCCAGGATCACATAACTAGTAAAAGTCTCAGACTGGACTTGAACTCAAGTTTTCCTTTGTCCTGGTCCAGGGCTCTATCTGTTGTACTGCCTAAATGCCTCTAATATAAATAAAGAAGTAATATAATTCTTGTTATAGAGAACCTAATATTATTACCCAATACCAGCCTTCTTTTTTCCCAGCCAGGATACCATTTCTTCATTTTTCTCAGTTATTTGATCTGACCCTAGAAAATTCTCAAAATTTCAAATTGTATTCCAAAATTCTCCTTATTTATACTTCCAAAATATCATAATATATGTAATCCACACAAACTGACCTAGAGATTTTCTTGCTTTCGAGGAGATTAAAAGATCAAAATGACATCACCATGTTTGAGATATAATGTGTTGAACTGTGGCTAATCAGACCAAAATAAGCTCAGAATGCTCTGCCAGAGGTAAGGCACAAATAGTACATGGGAAAACGTTGGGGAGGGGTCTTACTCTAAACTTACATATGTCATTTTTCCTTTGAACTATTTTAATTCTGCCTTCCTCAAAGAACACTGTACCCTCACTGATGATGGGCAGTTAACAATCATTTTAAAGTTAAGAGAGACTTAGGTTGTCCTGGTATGCCTTCTTCTGGTACATGAGGAGGAATATTACCATGAAAGCAGCAGCAGTGTTCAGGGAACCACTGAATTCCCTAAAAAGAAAGCAACCTTTACCTCCCATTCTTTTATAAGTTTAGAACAGCCTGATCTTTGGGCTCTTAAATTCAGGCTCATTGTGTATTTATTACATGCCTCTTAAAGGATAGTATTTAACTCATAATAAAGTTTGCCTAGTATAATATATATATATATATATATATATATATATATATATATATATGACATTGCTGTTTCCAGAAGAACCTCTATTCAATATGCAGATGCAATATTTGATTTCTAAGAAAAATGTATTAAAAGATTAAGTTATTAAATGCTGTAGTCAATGGATATTATTTATGCCTTTTTTATTGTAGGTGGTACTTGAAATGAAGACAAATCAATGCTTCCAGACATATACAATCTGGAAGACAGAGTAGTTGTCCTAACAATTGTACCTTCAAAGCATGGTTCTCACCAATCTTTTCAATTTGGGATCACATGACTTCCTTCCATGTAATTTATGGTCCAGCCATGCTATTCTTTTTGCTATTTCCTCATAGAGTTTTCCATTTCTTAGCTCTGTTTTATCATTAACTATTCCATGCTTTTTTTTTAGTTTTTTGCAAGGCAGATGGGGTTAAGTGGCTTGCTCAAGGCCACACAGCTAGGTAATCATTAAGTGTCTCAGACTGGATTTGAACCCAAGTACACCTGATGCCAGAGCCAGTGCTTTATCCACTCTGCCACCTACCTAGCTGCCCCTATTCCATGCTTTTAATGCTTGCCTCTCTTCATTTAAATTTCCAAATCTTAAAATTCCTGACATCATCTAAGACAGCTCAAGCATCAGTCCAGGAAGTCTTTCTTGGTCTGCCCAGTTTGACATCCCCTATATATCTAACTTCCACATGCTTTGTATATCTCTTAATTGTATTGATTTGGGTATATTCCATCTCCATCATTAGTACGTTAGTTCCTTCAAGGCAAGGACTATTTTAGTTTTTTTTTCTTCATACACACAGCAGTTAATTCAGTGTTTAACATATAGTATTAATAACATTTACTAGGGAGGTTAGGTGGTTCAGTGGATAGAGCACTGGCCTTGGATTCAGGTGGATGGGAGTTTGAATCAAGCCTCAGACACTTGCCACTTGCTAGCTGTGTGATCTTGGGCAAGTCACTTACCTCTGATTGCCCTGCATCCAGGGCTATCTCCAGTTGTCCTGATTCATATTAGGTCACTAGATCCAGCTGGCTCTGGAGGAGAAAGGAAGCTGGTGACTTAGCACAGCAGCTCCTCACTCAAATCCAGTTCATGTGCTTGTCATGGCATTACCTCCCTGATATCATGTACTTCTTCAAAAATGAAGGACAGACATTATACCATATATTATAAACAACTTAATAAATGTTGATTGTCTGAATGATTGATTTTAATGAAAATTGACAACATTAACATTGGATCAGTGATTGTCTTACTAAGTCAGGCTAAATGACCAAGATAATCAATTGTTAGGGCTCTCAGAAATAATATTTCTATATCTTAGTCAACAGGGTAAAACAGCATATTTCAAAAAGTCATCATCTCAAAGATCTTATCAAGGTCCATATAAAGAAAAGTGTCCTTGATATTAGTTAACAGTCTTTACAAATATTCTTTCAGTTAGAGGACTAATATGCTTTAAAGAACCTTATACTTGGAAATCCTACATTAGGAAAAGCAGAGGAGGACTATGGGTTTAGCCCAAAGTTGCATATCATAGATGAAATGAATAATCCATAGACACTGTCTTTCCTTTTTTTGGCAAGACTTGTTTTTTTAATCTCTCCCTCTTTGTTGTTTTTTGAATTTTACAATTTCCCCCCCAATCCTGCTCCCCTCCCCCACCCCTTACAGAAGGCAGTCTGATAGTCTACATTGTTTCCAAGCTATACATTGATCAAAATTTAATGTGCTGAGAGAAATCATATCTTTAAGGAAAAAAAGTAAAATATAAGAGACAGCAAAATTATATGATGTCTTTTTTTCAAAAATTAAAGGTAATAGTCTTTGATCTTTGTTTAAACTCCACAATTCTTTCTTTGGATATAGATGGTATTCTCCATCACAGATACACTAAAATTGTCCCTAATCGTTTTACTGATGAAATGAGCAAGTCAATTAAGGTTGATCAACACCCTCATGTTGCTGGTAGAGTGTACAAGGTTCTTCTGGTTCTGTTCATCTCACTTAACATCATTTCGTGCAAATACTTCCAGGCATCTTTGAATTCCCATCCCTCCTGGTTTCTAATAAAACAATTGTGTTCCATAGCATACATATACCACAATTTGTTCAGCCATTTCCCAATTGAGGGACATTCACTCAGTTTCCAATTCTTTGCCACCATAAACAGAACTGCTATGAATATTTTTGTACAAGTAATGTTTTTACCCTTTTTTATGATCTATTCAGGGTATAGACCCAGTAGTGTGATATTGCTGGATCAAAGGGTATACACATTTTTATTACCCTTTGACTCTGATTCCAAATTGCTCTACAGAAAGGTTGGATGAGTTCACAGCTCCACCAACAATACATTAATGTCCCAGATTTACTACATCACTTCAAACATTGATCATTGTCCTTTCTTGTCATATTGGCCAGTCTGAGAGGTGTGAGTCAGTACCTCAGAGATGGCAAGACTTGTTAATGATAGATATGCTTCCCTAACTATCATTAATCATTGAGGACACCAAATGAAGTCTTCAACCTTGTCACATAG
The DNA here is from genome assembly GCF_037893015.1 of Macrotis lagotis. Taxonomy (NCBI): domain Eukaryota; kingdom Metazoa; phylum Chordata; class Mammalia; order Peramelemorphia; family Peramelidae; genus Macrotis; species Macrotis lagotis. The sequence goes on from NC_133664.1 coordinate 124,010,307, forward strand.
AGACTGTCAACTTCTTTTTTTATCTCTCCAGTCTATGGCTACAAGGTACATGAAAAGAGAGAGAGAGAGAGAGAGAGAGAGAGACAGACAGACAGACAGACAGGGAAATAGAGAAGAGTGTGTGATATACCAGGGTCAAATTAAGGTCTAATAGAGGAAGGAAGATGACGTCTATGGTGTAAGAAAGAGAAGTAGATGAGAAAGAGGTGGGGGAAGATTGAAAAGGAACTTTCAAGATTACTTGCTTGAGAATCAATGCCCAATGAAGGAATAACAAGAGTCAACACACACACACACACACACACACACACACACACACAGACACACATATATATGCATATATGTATATAAACATATATTATATATAATATATTTTTGTTTAGTTGTTTGTTTCCAATTCTAAACATATCACATTAATGTGAAAGGCCTCTTTGGAAAAATTTGTCTGCAAGTGAAAAATGAAGCTTGTGAAAATAATACACACCTAAGACATTTCTTTCTTTTTCTATGTTTTTGCAAGGCAATAGGGTTAAAATGACTTGCCCAAGGTCATACAGACAGGTAATTTTTACGTGTCAGAGGCTGGATTTGAACTCAGATCCTTCTGACTCCAGGGTTGGTGCTCTATCCACTGCTCCACCTAGCTGCCCCACACCTGTGAAATTTAACACATTTTCCTTTATTAAAGGTGAGTATGAGAGGCAAGTGGTATAGTAAAAAGAGATCTTGTTTCTCAAAGACAATAAGATCTGGTTTCAAGGCCTGTTTTTGTTACATATTATCTGTGAGATACTTTATGCAACTGTTTGACTCTTAAATTGCAAAGCAACTGTTGATCCTCATTATTAGAAGAATTTCTTGGTTAGGAGTTCACCAAATTGGCCTGAATCTCAAATCTAGTCTCCTCCCTCAATGGGGGAGAGCACTAATCATAGTGAAAAAGTTAGCCTTGGAAACAGGTGGGAAAGGATTCATAAAGCTGCTAGTTTTGTTTTTTCTTTGATAGTTTATCATTAGCAATAACATACATTTATTACACTTATTATGGATATATACAGTCACATAGATACACTTAAAATGCATGTAGTAGATCAAAAACAGAAATGTTCAATAAACAGCTTTTATTCTGAGAAAAATATGAGCTACACATAATTTCCTAAGTATACTTATTTTCACAAAATTTAAATTACCATAGATTTACAAACGAGGGGAAAGCATCATTTTCATTTGCTGCATGAGATTTGCATCCAGGAGGACCTCCACCATATGTTCATTCTTTCATATATTTTAAATTTTTGAAAATTGACTCTTAAATGGAAGGGCTGCAGAGGAATCTTGAGTTTTCTGGGGAGATATGAGATCACATGTGATCTGCCTACAAGTCTTCTTAAAACTCACATTAAAAATATGAGAGAGGAATGGTTAAGGTGGAGAAGAAGGAAGAGCCTAGCACATGTTTACTGACTAGAGAGAGAAAGGGAAGGAGAAAAGGAGGGAAAAAGAGAGACAGAGACATACATAGAGAGATAGGCAGAGAGAGAGACAGAGACACAGAGAGAAAGACAGACAGACAGATACAGAGGTTGAGGAAAAAATGATAGAGAGAGACAGAGAGAAAAAGAGATGCTCAAAGAGACACATAGAAAGAGAGAGACAGAGACAGAGACAAAGAGAGAAAGAGACAGATAGAGACAGAAGTAGAGAAAAAGTGATAGAGAGAGAGAAAAAAGAGATGCACAAAGAGACACATAGAAAGAGAGAGAGAAAGAGAGAGAGAGAGAGACAGAGACAGAGACAAAGAGAGAAAGACAGAGACAGAGAGATAGAGGTAGGGAAAAAAGAGATAGAGAGAGACAGAGAAACAAAGAGAAAAAAGAGGCACAGAGAGAGAGAGACAGAGACAGAGAGAGACAGAGACAGAAAGAGACAGAGAGGAAAGGGACAAAGAAAACCACAGACACAGAGAGACTCAGAAATAGATAGATTCAGAAATAGGAACACATAAACAGAGAAGAATATTGATTGCTTATCACAATACCTAGCTGTTAAGTCATCACGGTGTTTAGCAGTTGGGATTAAAATTCAGAACTTGCTCTGACACATTATATTTTTCTCCCCAAATTATTCATTGATGATTCAGATTTGATTTGCCTATCTGGGAGCATTGGCTTTTCCTTAATACTGAATAAATGTGTAACAGCAGAACATTTATACTCCCCAGGCACATTGTAAATATGCTATTTGCTCAGTGCGCTCTATTTGTCATTAAAAACTAGAAGTTAATCCTCGGGATGTTTTACATTTACATTGTGGTCCTACTAGAGTAAACTACTCTATGAAGAAAAACTTCATATGCAGTCTAGGGATGGGAAGAAAGATTTAATCCTGAATTTCAAATCTCTCTTAATATAAAACAAATGATTTACTATCTTCCATGCAAAATAGCTTAGATACTATTATTTTGGGTGTGCTGATTGAGGCAAACAAAAAATTACTTCTTTGGTTCCCTAAAGATCAGGGCCAAATGAGGTGCCTGTCATCAGGCCTTACCAAGATACCAAGCTTTAAATAAGCACAATTTATCCTAAACTCTGCCTTTCCAAAGATTATTTCATGTGGGTGGTATCTCTGGAACAAGATAAAGGCAGCATTTTCTTTTCATATCTTATACTTGCCAACATAGGCCTGGGTCGTTTTATTAAAATCCTAAGAAGTCTCTTGGGCACTGTGAAGATTTTAATTCAGCTGGGGAATACTGTTATCAGGGCTGAGGTGGAAGATGACATTTAACCAATATTCTGGTTTCTGATAGCACAGCTCATGCTCTTCTGTTAGTTGTGGACTATTAAAGATGATCACATTAAGATTAACAGCTGTCCTTTGGATCCAGATTTACACAGTGAGTGATGGAGCCCAGAATCATCTTCTGTGTCTTGATGACCACTGTGAATATTTTAAATTGTATTAGTCTTTTGCCTGCTGGCTACATGCTATAAGGGAAAGATGAGGTTTTGAGGACTATTTCAGAATGCAGAAAAGACATGAGTTCTTCCTTGAGTAGGTTTATATTCAGGTTGGGGGGGGGGGACTATCAATAACAAAAAGGAAAGTTGACCCTTACAGAGAATCAGGGCAAGAGATTTAAAATTGATGATGACTAGATTATCACTGGGGTCAAATGCATGAGTCTATAGACTAGTCTTAAAGAACATCTAGTGAGCAATCCCTTGAGTTGAGTTACAATGACAGATTCTGAACTGCTCACCTGAACCTTTAGCAGCAATAGTACTCTAAGCCTGAGGTGAAAGCCCCAGAACTGTGGCTCTCAATGGGACTTTACTGGCAGGTGAAAACATATACTCTGAATGGATAGGGCCCATGTGTTTTTGGTAAGCACAGGCTGTGGGGGGGTGGCAATCAGGGGCCCTTAATGTAGACTATAAGAATCTATGGATGCTTTCCCCATTGTTAATCAAGAGGGCAAATATATGTCATCTGTACTGACTCCTTCCACCCAACTTAGTGCTCTCCATGGCTATCCAGAAAGCATAAAATGAAGAATCTACTCTTATGTTTACTGGCATCTACTCTATACTTAACAACTAGGCTATTTCTTTGTTTATTTTTGAGGGCTATAACTATATATAAACTATTCCCATATGTAGGCTTATGGCATAGAGAAATGAAACTAGACAAGGTTCCTTGGATTCTGGATTCTGAAGTCTGGAACACATATATTCCAGTATTGTCTTTGTGACAAACTATTATAACTTTCTTTTTTTTAACCTGGAACAGATCCTGAAAATTTCCTCTGTATTAAAGTATAAGAGATGAAGTAGAAAGTGTTTTCATCTTAAAGATAAAGAATTTGGATTCAAATCCTTACTCTACTACTTACTGTCTATGTTTTTTGGGGCAAGTAACTTAACCTTTAAAAATTTCTCAAATAAAACAGGAATGAATTGGACTAGATGACCTTGAAAAATCTTATAACTCTAAATCTGTGATTCTATGACCCTAAATTATATAAAATATATTTACATAATATACATACCTACACACATATGTTTGCATGCATACATATGTGTATGTAAATGTGTATACATATATATGTATATCTCAAGCATTCTACCTTTAAAATGATGTAATTCCATTATTTTACTACCTACAAGTAAAGACATGAATAATATCCATCTAAGTATCACTTTTTTGTTGTTGTTGTTTTGCAAAGCAATGGGGTTAAATGACTTGCCCAAAGTCACATGGCTAGGTTATTATTAAATGTCTGAGGTCATATTTGAATTCAGGTCCTCCTTGCTCCAGAGCTCTATCCACTGCACCACCTAATTGTCCCTCAGCATCACTTTCAAAACAGAACACAATACTCTACCAAACTGAAACTTGAATATTTAAGAAAATTGATTGACAAATGTTTTCCTGAGAGCCTGAGTAAGTTTATGGTTCACCTGAATGTCTATAAAAATAATAAATGAACTCTTCCAGTGGGCATATCAGTGAATTAATAATCTGTCATTTATGGAGAAAAAAATTGGACTGCAGTATAGGGGAAATTTAAGTTAACAACCAAACAATATTTGTTTAGTACTTGATGTGTTTCAGAGACTGTGACAAGTACTTTACACATATTCTTATGTGATCCCCCCAAAAACCTTGAAAGGGAGGTCCTATTATTGTTTCCATTTTGCTATTGAGGAAACTGAGGTACACAGACTATAAAGTGATTTGCCTAGGTTCACACAGGCATATTGTTTCTCATGCCAGAATTGAATCCAGTATTTCCTGTTTTCAGTTCATTATTCACTAAGGTGCATTGCTGCCAAGTGTGGGTATAAAGATAACTAATATATAAGAACTTGAAGGTGGAAAGTAAATGAAAAAATGGAGAAGAAGGGAAAATGAAAGGCTTCATAGAGAAGATAACACATGGTGAATATTGAATAAGGATAGGGATTTTGAAAAGGATGAAGTGAGGAAGGGATTTATTCTAGGTGTGGAGGAAGGATTATGAAAATCAATGGCAGTTGGGACATGGAATGCCAAAGATAGGGGAATAGCTAGTAGTCAAATTTGGTTGGCATGTCAAGTGTTAAAGGCAAGTAATATGAAATAAGGCTGATAAATTAGATTGCAGACAAATTGTGGGGGATCTTAGATGCCAGAATGAGAAGGTTTTATTTAATTCTAGAATTGGTGAGAATATTATTTTTCCATTTACGTTGTATTTATACTGGAAAGGAGACAAATTAGAAATGCAGATAATTTAGGAGACTTTTACAATAATGCAGATGAAAGCTATTATCTTTGTGAGTGAAGAGATGAGGAGAGATAATATATTTTGGGGACATAGGATCAGAAGAAACTGATTGGATATGAGAAGAGAGAAGACAGAGATAAGGAAGAGATAAAACTTGAGGTGGGAAGGAGGAATTCAGTATCAGAACCCTAATACATTCTGTTCTGACTACTTCCCACACATCTTCCCTTACATATTTCATATCTTCAGGTATAAGGTAAAGTAGGAAAGAGTTGAAAAGGTATCATGGAAGGAAGAAGGAATATTTTTGTACCAGTTGTTATTCCCCACAAAAACTTTTCTTTCCCAAAACAAGGCATTTATGTTTTTATTCACTTCATACTGTGTTCACAAATTGTAAATAAAAAATTATAAACCCTCATGAATAAATAATATATTGTCTGAAGAGTACGAGTGTTCCAGAACTTCCCAAGGATAAAACAGTTCATTATCAATTCAGTAATTATTGAAAAAAAATGACTTGAAAGCATCATACTATTGACAGGAACTTTATTGAATAACACAAAACCTTTGATTCAGTTTTGTACTTATGACCTTCATTGCTATTAAAAAATCTATTTGCCATGAAAAAAACCACAGTATTTGAATTAAATTATTTTCAATTTAAAGTATTTCAACAATAAAATAAAAGCAAGGACAAGTGCTATAAAATGTCATATTCTTACAAGGAAAAAGTTTTAAGCCCCTTTTGGTTCTATTAATTTAAAATTCATTGCCATCTCTTCTAAATAGAATGGAATTGTTTTCCTTGTTAAAGAAGGAATCATACCAAAACATCTTATTAATCATTTAATATACATGAATAATATGAAATTTATGACTACACTGAAAGACGTTGAAAAGGTTTTTTTTTTTAATCCAGTGTTGGGGAGAGATATAAAATTGTCATTTGGATTTCAAGTCTTCAAATTAGTATATTAAATTTAGTTAATACTTTCATATGCCCTTTCTCTTCTCCTGAGAAGACACATAAAGATGAGAGCTATGTCTATATTTGTCAAGAGAAAGGCATCTTGAAATCAAACCTCAATGGAAGGAACATATTTAAATAAATTAACACATATATAACATGAGTCAATAGATACTTTTAGAATGCTAAAATAGCTGGCAGAAGATTTGAAAATTATCCTGAAAAAAAAATCACCATACTGTATTGATGAAGCAAAGGCTCCTTCACTTTAAACCAGATATAAAAAGATTAACACTTCCTTGAAAAAGGAGGAAGAAGATCAATGGACAGTCTCAGAGCACATGAAAAACATTTATTATTATTATATTTGTTTTGTTATTGTTATTTTATTTTGCAAAAGCCATTATTTTCATCTTGTTTGATGGTGTTCAAATAAAAACAGTGCTGGGACAAGCAGTATCCTGTTACTGCTAAAAGGGATTAAACAACTACTTTCTGCAATTGAATAAAAGTGTTAAGATATAAACCCATCTATAGATGGATTTAAAAGCATCCTCAATACAATTCTAGGAGCAGATAAGGTAATGGGGAAAATATGTTTCTTCTTTGTTAGGTTCTGAATTCTATATCATGTAGAAATTGAAATATGATATGCAATATCTATTACAATTACAACAATTTTCTTAGATTTTTATGTATCAATGCTAAATCCAAGTGTTTATACACAATGATTTGGTTTGTCATTATGGCAGCATTCCAATAGAATTTTTCTAGGCTGAATTCTTTAGAATATTTTGATATCTGTATTTGTAGTGTGGTATTTTATTTTCAGTCAATCAATAAAAAAACATTAATTCTCTTTTTCCCCACTTACTAGTATTTTAATTTGTCAGTTGCATGTAAAAAAAGGTTTGGGGGCAGTGGATGGAGCACTGGTCTTGGAGTCAGGAGCATCTGAGTTCAACTCTGGCCTCAGAAACTTAATGATTACCTAACAGTGTGACAATAGGCAAGTCACTTAACCTCATTGCCTTGAAAAAATTTTTAAAAAAAGTTTTCAACATTCATTTTTATAATATTTTGAGTTCCAAATTTTTCTTCCTACAAGACAACAGCAATTATATATATACAATCATCTTACTCATATTTGTACGTAAGTCATATCATAAATGAAGAATCAAAACAAAATGAAAAAAAAACCCAGAAAAACCAAAAAAAGCAAACAAAAAAGTGAAAATAGTGTGCTTCAATCTGCATTCAGACCCCATAGGTCTTTCTCTAGATATGGAATAGCATTTTTCATCATGACTCTTGGAATAAGCATTAAACTTCAGAAGTAAAACTTTAGTCACAGTATCAGGTTTGCACATTATTCAGTCAAAAAGGACTAAATTTGGAAGCTCAGAGTAATTTGCTGAGAAATTTCTACCACTAAATTTCTATCACTAAGTCCTGACTCTATTAAGAATGAATTTTCTTTAATTTTTATTATTTTATTATTGTTCTTGAAATAGTCTCAGAAGTTGTGAAGTGGAATTAAATTTTCCTGAAGTCAAACCAGAGAATGTTTCCTTATGATAATTATTTAAAAGATATAATGAATCTATCCCTTTGTCTCTTCCTTCTCTCCCTCCCTCCCCCCCCCACCCTGTCTCTGTCTCTGTCTTGTCTCTGTCTGCCTCTCTCTCTCTCTCTCTCTCTCTCTCTCTCTCTGAGACACACACACACACACACACACACACACACACACACACACACACATAAACAGAGAGAATAGGCATGGATATTTCCATTAAATAGCTGTCTTCCTTTCCACTACCAAGCTCAGAACATCTTAAACAAAGCTAATTTTGTTTCCTCATTATACAATGTATTTTTTCTTTAACAGATGAAGTCTAAAACTGATGAAACGACTCTTTTAGGGTTTTTTTAAGTTCTTTAAAGTAAATCTATGCTATTAACTAAATAAAAGGCTGTATTAGGATCCAATTAATTTTATTGATATTTTCATGAAAAAAAATATTTCCCCCTAAGTGGCAGTGGCAAGTCTTAATGAGTTTCTCTACAGCTGGAGAAATTCAATATTTTTTTTTGATGTTGTTCTTCTGAATTCTGTCAACTGTTCTATTGTGCTCTGGTGGCAGTGCTAGTAGTTTCTAGTCATCTGAAATCACAGTTCCACTTGAGCCTCATAGCAGACTTTTATCCTCAAAGGAATTCAGCATTAAATACAGGAGGTCTTACCGGCATGATAGAGATGACATTTTTATAACCTGTAATATCCCTCAGTAAGATGTATTTAATGATCCTTCACATGATCCAGATGGCAGAGCTTCTCATCCTATATGGAAAGCCCCATTCATGCTGTAGCTTTTTGGAACCAGTTGAGTACAAAGTTGATTACAGACCATATTATTAAAACCTGCATTATGTGGCAATGTCTTTGTAATTATTATTAGCATCAATTCAAGTGATCTTCTCTGATTTTTACCCATCCAAATCATTACTGTTGAGCCCAAATAACCCTTTTTTTTCTCAGAAAGTTTCTCCTAGGGAAAATGAGCAAATAAATAAATAAACAAAACTTCCCCTTTCATCTTTTCTTCTGATTCTCTAATATTTTGCAGGATAATTATTAACCAACATTCCCTGAGGCCTTCCTCCTAACTCTGTATGTTATATGTACCCCCTAATCACACACCAAGATTGCTCAATAAAGTATCTGATTTGAGATAAAGATCTGGAACATCGAATGAGGAAACTTGGGACTGAAAGGTGAAAAATTTGTATAAAATTAAATAGATAGTAAGCTTTAGATGTAAGACTTAAACCCAGAGCCACTGATGCCAGACACAGTGCTCTTCTGAGTGACATAAAACACTAACAAATATATAATAACTATAAAGTAGGGCTGAATGTAAGAGGAAAAGAAAATTGCAAAGTTCTATGTAATGTCTGAGACAATAAACAATTTCTTCATAATGATATCAGGAAAAACTTCATGGAGAATGTGACATTTGAGATGAACTTTGAAGGATGAGAAAGGATTCAATAGGTATAAACAAGAAGGATAGGGGCAAAAGTCAAAGTTTATAAGTAGGGGGCAGCTAGGTGGTGCAGTGAATAGAGCACCCAGCCCTGGAGTCAGGAGTACCTGATTTCAAACCAGCCTCAGACACTTAATAATTACCTAGCTGTGTGACCATAGGCAAGCCACTTAACCCCATTTGCCCTGCAAAAAAAAACAAAACAAACAAACAAAAAAAAAAAAACCAAAAAAAAAAACAACCAACAAAAAAAGGTTATAAGTAGGAAGATTCAGAACATATTCAGAGAATGCTAAGTAACTATGAATTTCTAAATGTAGCACTTTTATCTCTTTAAAAAATATTTTTATTTAGTTCATTAAATATTTCTCAATTTCTTGATTCTAAATTCTCTTGTTCCCTCCTGTTCACTCTTTCTCCCGAAGAAGGCAAACAATTTGATATTGGTTTAATATATATATATGTATATATATATACATATATATATATATATATGATGTCATGAAAATATATTTCTATATTAATCTTGATGCAAAAGAAAACACAAACAAAATGAAAATAAAAAGTTTTAGAAAATATTTTAATCTGCATTCAGAATGTCAGTTCCCTCTCTGAAGGTGGATATCATTTTTCATCATGAGTCATTTAGAACTGTCTTAGATCATTGTCTTGATCACAGTAGCTAAGTCTTTCACCATTATTCATTTTTGCGATATAGCTGTTACCATGTACAATGCTTTCGTGATTCTGCTCATTTCACTTTGCAACAGTTCATAAAAGTCCTCACAGGTTTTCCTGAAACAATTTCTTTTTTGTTTGTTTATTGTTTATTTATTTGACTGCCTCTCTATCTTTCTTTCTAACTATTCATCCATCCATCCATCTATTTATTTGTTTTTTTTCCAATTACATGTAAAGATAGTTTTCAACATTCATTCTTTTGTAAGTTTTTCATTTCCCCCTTTTATAACCATCCTCCTTTCCCTTTCCCTTCCCCATGGGAGCAAGCAATCTGACATAGGTTATACATGTACAATCATGTTTAAAATATTTCTATATTAGTCACGTGAAAGAAGAATTAGAGCTAAGGAAACAATGAGAAATGAAAAAAGACATAAAAGTAGTATTAAAAAGGGGAACATAATATATTTTGCTCTGCATTTAGACTCCATAATTTTTCTCTGGTTGTGGATGGTATTTTCCATAAAAAGTTCTCTCAGCATTGCTCTTGATCACTGAATGGCTGAGAGGAGCTACATACATCAATAGTTGATCATTTCACAATATTGCTGCTAAGGTGTAAAATATTCCCCTGGTTCTGCACACTTCACTCAGCATCAGTTCATGGAAGTCTTTCCAAGCTAAAGTCCAGTCATTCATGATTTCTAAGAGAAAAATAATACTCTACCATATTACAGAAATCATTTCATATAGCAAAATATGATTCCATTACAATCATATGCCACAACTTAGGTAGCCTTTCCCAATTCATGGGTATCACTTCAATTTCTACTTCTTCGATACTGCAAAAAGAGCTGAATTAATACTTCTGAATCAAGGGGGCAGAGCCAAGATAACAGTGTGAAGGCAGGAATTCCTAGAAACTCATTCCCCAAAAAACTCAAATTATGACTCTAGACAAAATTTAGAGGGGCAGAACCCACAGAAGGACTGAGTGATACAATTTTCCAGTCTAATACAACTTAGAAGTTCCACAAGAAAGGTTTCTCTGGGACCAGGGGTTGGAAAAAAAGCTGCAGCCAAAGCATAGTGCTGCCCAGGGATCACCAAGTACAGTTTGAAGGGGTGATGAGAGAACTCCACTGCACCAGAGTGAGTGAGGGGTTAGTGCCAGCCTCAGAGCAGCACTGTGATTAAAACCTGCAGTGGGAATTGGGGGAGCCAGCCTGCATATCCCACAGATAGAAAGGGGGCGGAGGAAACTGCAGAAATCTCTATACTCTGCCTGGGGCAGGACTCTGCTGTTTGCACACATTCAGATCTAGGTTGCAGTCTGGACCCTCCCTCCTCCACCATAACCAAGCAGGGACTCTCCTCACAGCTCCAGGGCAGAGGGAAGGACCTGTGGTCATCCACATATCAAAGGACAACCAAGAAAGAAGTCAAAGCCTTTCATAAGACTTTGGAGGAATTAAGGTCCTAGTGGGGTGTCCCCCCAAAATACCACCAAGCCTTGGAAGTGCAATAAATCAGTCATAGGCCGAGGAAATGAGCAAACAAAAGGAAAAGAAGAATCTAAGCATAGAAAATGACTTTGGTCCCATGGAAGATTCAGAAGATGACAAATTCAAAGTTTGTGTATACAAAACCTTCAAGATGAATAGAAAAATGGGCTCAGGCTATGGATGAGGTCAAAAAAGATTTTGAAAAGCAATTAAATAAAGGTGGAGGAAAAATAGGGAGGAGAAATGAGAGCAATGCAGACAAATCACGAAAACCAAATCAGCAACTTGGTGAAAAGAAATACAAAAATATACTGAAGAAAATAATATGTTAACAGCCAATTTAAACCAAATGGAAAAGCAACACAAAAGGCAAATGAGGAGAAAAATACTTTAAAAAGCAGAATTGGCCTGCTGGAAAATGAGATAAAATATCTCTCTGAAGAAAATAGCTCCTCCAAATGTAGAATGGAACTAAATGAAGCTGATGACTTTGCAAGAACTCAGAAAGAAATAAAACTATTCCAAAAAAGTAAAAAATTAGGAGAAAATGTGAAATATCTCTGAAAAAACTACTGACCTCTAAAACAGATTCAAGAAAATAATTTTAAAATTATTGGGCTACCTGAAAGTCATAACCAGGAAAAGAGCCTAGACTTAATTTTTCAAGAAATAATACAGGAAAATTGCCCTGAGATCCTAGAAGCAGAGGGTAAAATTGAAATTGAGGGAATTCACCAGTCACCTCCTGAAAGAGATCCCCCCCCAAAAAACTTCCAGGAATATTATAGCCAAATCCCAAAACTCCCAAGTCAAAGAGAAAATAATAAAAGCTAACAGAAACAAACAATTCAACTACCATGGCTCTATAGTCAGGATTACACAGGATCTGGTAGCATCTACATTAAGGGCTCATAGGGCTTTGAATGTGATATTCCAGAAGGCAAAAGATCTTGGTTTACAACCAAGAATCAACTACCCAGGAAAACTGAACATTCTCTTTCAGGGTAAAAGATGGCCTTTCAGTGAAATAGGGGACTTTCAAAGTTTCCTGTTGAAGCAACCAGAGTTGAACAGAAAGTTTGGTCTCCAAGTACAGGTACAATAGAGAGGGTAGATGAGAAGGCCCAACTATGAGGAACTTAATGATGTTGAACTGCTTGTATTCCTGCATGGGAAGAAGATTCTGATAGCTCATTTGAACCTTTTCATTTATAAGAGCAGTTAGAAGGGGCATATATAGACAAAGCACCAGGAAGGAGCTGAATATGATGGTATAATAATAGTAAAAAGGTGGAGTTAATGGGTGATAAAGGAAAGTACTGGGAGCAAGGGAAAGGAAAGGAAGAAGGGACTAAGATATTTCACATAAAAGATAAAAAAAAAGCTTTTTTCAATAGAGTGTAATGGGGGAGGCAAGGGGGAATGAGGGAGCCTTCATTCTCATCAGAAATGGCTCAGAGAGGAAATAATATATACCCTTAATAGGGTATAGAAATCTATCTTACCCTAGAGAAAAATTGAGAAGAAAGGGATCGGATAAGGGGCAATGGGGGAAGGGAAGGGGGAGTAGGTGATAGAAGAGAAGGAAGATGGTGACAAAGGGTACTGAGAGGGTACACACTTCTGAACAGGAACAGGGTGAAAGGAGAGAGAGAGAGAGAGAGAGAAAATAGAATAAATGAGAGTGGGAAGGAATACAGTGGAGGGAAATAGAGTTAGTAATAGCAACTGTGGGAAAAATAATAAAGTAACTTCTTTGGTGTAGTTATGATAAAGAAGAGACAGAGTCACTGGAATCTGAACACAGGTTGAAGTACATCTCTCTCTCTCTCTCTCTCTCTCTCTCTCTCACACACACACACACACTATTGTTGAGTTTTCTCATCTTCTTGGGAGGGAGGGGGCTTTATATTTACTCTCATAACAAGATTGTTGTAATAATATAAAATAAATAAACCAAAAAAAATTTTTAAATATTTCCGTATCCATTTTCTTTGATGACATTGAAATACAGACCTAGTAGTGGTATTCCTGAGTCAAAGGTGTTATAGAATTTTATAGGCCTTTAAGAATTGTTCCAAATTATTTAGACTAGTTCACAACACTACCAGCAGGGTATTAGTGTTCTAATTTTTCATATCCTTTCCAGAATTTGTCATTTCCCTTTTCTATCATGTTTGCCAATCTGAGAAGTTTGTTTTATTTCTTGATCCAATAACACTACTACTAGGTCTGCATCCCAAAGAGATCATAAAAAAGATTAAAGACCCATATGTACAAGAATAATAATGCATCTCTTTTTCTGCTGGCAAGTAATTGGAAATTGAGGGTATGACCATCAACTGGGGAATGACTGAACAAGTTGTGGTCTATGAATATAATGGAATATTATTTTTCTATAAGAAAAGATGAGCAAGCAGATTTTGGAAAAAACTGGAAAGACTTATATGAACTAATGCAGACTGAAGTGAGTAGAACTAGAACATGGTACCTTAACAATAGGATTGTACAATGATCAGCTTTGATAGACTTAACTCTTTTTAAAAATATTTTATTTGTTTTAAAATTGTATTAGACTTAACTCAATAGAGTGTAATGGGGGAGCAATAATAATAATCAGACACTTCTAAAGGACTTATGATGGAAAATAATATCCACATTCAAAAGTGGAATCTGTGGAATCTGAATGCAGATTAAAGCTTACTATTTTTGCTCTCTTAATTTTTTTTTGCTTTTTGTTCCTTCTTGTGATTATTTTCCCCTTTTGTTCTGATTCTTCTTTTACAGCATGACTAAAATAGAAATATGTGTGATATGCTTGTATATGTATACCCATATCAGAGTACTTGCTGTCTAGTGTGGGAGGAGGGAAGGGTGGGATGGAGAAAACTTTACAAAAATGGATATTGACAATTATCTTTACATATTATGGAAAACTAAATTTTAAAAGTTTTAATTCACAATCTCTAGTCTGTAGTTATTTAGGATATCTTTAATATGCTTATTCACAGCTTTGTTTTCTTCTCCTCTGAAAACTTCCTCTTCATATTCTTTGACCTTTTATCAACTGAGGAATGATTCTTATTTTTATAAATTTTAATTAGTTCCTTATATCAGAAAAACTTGCTAAATTTTTTCCACTTTCCTGTTTTTCCATCTAAATTTAGTTGTATTAGTACTTTTTTCAAAATCCTAATTTTATGTAATCAAAACCATCTATTTACCTTCCTGTTATTCACCCCATTTGTTTTTCTTCCTTTATTCATGAATCTGACAGGAACATTTGTCCATGCTCCCAAAATTTATTTATGATATCACCTTTATATCTAGAGCACATATCAATGTTGAGCTTATCTTGGTAATACTGTGTGAGATGTAAGTATATGCCTTGTTTCTGCCAAACTACTTTCCTTGCTTCCCTGGAAATTTTTGTTAGATGTTGGAATCTTACCTCAAAAGTTTAGATCTTTGGGTTTACCCAAAAATAATTACTAAATTCATTTACTCTTGTGTATTGTGTACCAAATCTATTCCACAGATCCTCCACTGTATTCTTAGCTATTACCAGATTGTCTTGTTACAGCTGCAAAATATAGTTGAAATGTGTAATATTTAAACTATACTCCCTGCATTCATATTTGTTTACATTGATTTCCTTGATATTCTTGACCTTTTGTCATTCCAGATGAATTCTGTTGCTCTTTAAACTAGCTCTATAAAATAAGTTTTTGGTAATTTTATTGGTATAGCACTGAATAAGTATATTAATCTAGGTAGATTTGTAATTTCTAATATATTGACTTGACCTACCCATGAGCACTTAATATTCCTCCAAGCATTTAGATCTGTCTTGGATGAAAAATGTTTTATAATTGTGCTCATGTAGTACCTGGGCTTATTTTGGTAGGTAGACTCCCAATATTTTGTATAGAATGTAGGTACTTTGAAATGTAATTTGCTTTCTCTTCCATTTGGATTTTGTGGACAGTACATAGAAATACTAATAATGTATGTAAGTTTATTTTGTATTCTCCAACTTTGCTAAAGTTGTAAAATTATTTCATGGAGATTTTTAGTTGATTTTCCAGGGTTCTCTAATCATACTTTAATATCATCTGTATAAAGTGATAGTTTTTTCCTCATTGCCTATTTTTATTCCTCCATTTTTTTGATGTAGATAACATTTCTAATCCAATTTTGAATAGTATTGGTGATTATGGACATCCTTGCTTTTTTCCCTCATCTTCTGATGGTTTTAATTTACTGATAGCTATCTGTTAATTTTAAGAAAACACTGCTCCTTATGCTTTCTGATGTTTTTAATAGGAATGGATGTTGTATTTGACAAGGATTTCTTCTGGATCTATTGACATAATCATAAAATTTTCCTTATTTTTATTATTGATAAAGTTGGTTATTCAAATAGTTTTCCTAATATGGAACCAGCTCTGTATTCTTCATATAAATTACATTTTATTACAGTATGTGATTTTGGGGATATAATCTCCGAGTATATATTTTACATAAAATTTTTGTGTTAGTATTTATTTTTTTTTCAGATTTTTCAAGGCCATGGGGTTAAGTAGCTTGCCCAAGGCCACACATCTAGGTAATTATTAAGTGTCTGAGGTCAGATATGAACTCAGGTACTCCTGACTCCAAGGGTAGTCTATCCACTGCACCACCTAGCTGCCCCTATGTGTTAGTATTCATTAAGGAAATTGGTCTACAGTTTTCTTTCTATCTTTTTTTAATCTATCCCAGTTTAGGTTAAAAACGTTTGTGTGTGTGTGTGTGTGTGTGTGTGTGTGTGTGTGTGTGTGTGTGTGTGTCTATGTGTGTATGTGTATATTTTAAAAATTCGTAATACACTTCCTTCCCTATTTTTTCAAATACTCTATGTAAATTGAAATTAATTTTTCTTTAAATGTTGGTAGGTTCACTTGTGAATTCATGTGGTCCTTCCTGGGAATTTTTTCATAGAGAGTTCAATTCAAATTTGTTCAATTTATCTTTCTAAGATGAAGTTATTTAAGTATTCTCTTTTCTCCTCTGTTAAACTGGGTAATAAAATTTTTGTAAATATCCATGCATTTCACCCAGATTGTCAGTTTTACTGGCACATAATTGGGGAAAAAACTGAGTAATTGCTTTTATTTCATTTCATGGTGGTAGAGAGGAATACTTTTGGTCCAGAGGAAATAGAAGTCCTTTGGGGAAATAACATTTCTAACCCCAAGGGCTCAAGAATTCAGAGGAACAGTGTTGCCAGGCCACCCTCACCCCCTTTCCCCCTCCACTCTAAAAAAACACTGCCTTGCCTACCTATTTTATGTGTGATAATTACCCACATTGTTCCGTTCCCTTCTCTCTTTTTCCAAGACATCTTTCTATTTTGCTTGTCCAAAAAACAAGAAACAAACAAAAGTCCTATTATAATCAACTCATTCCCATGCCTTATTTCTGTTGTTCTTTCTAACTGCCCTAATAGTGATAAAGTTCTTAGAAAATGTATTTGTAATCTTCCCATATCAAAGGTAAATAGTTTAAACTTATGTTATAATTTCTCTTTCATGTTTGCCTTTTTATGTTTCTCTTGAATCTTGTACTTGAAAGCTAAATTTTTTTATTCACTTCCAGGCTTTTCATCAGGAATTCTTGAAAATTCTCTATTTCACTAAATATTTTCCCCCTGATTGATAATACACAGTTTTGCTTGGTAGATTATTCTTGGTTGTAATTCCAGATCTTTTTCCTTCTAGTATATCATATTCTAAGGCCTTTGTTCTTTTAGTGAGGTAAGGCGCTAAATCTTGTGTGATGTTGACTATGGTTCCAGAGTATTTGAATGGTTTCTTTCTTGTTATTTGAAGTACTTTCTCTTTGACCTGGGTTCTCTGGAATTTGTCTATAATATTCCTGGAAGTTTCACTTTGTGATTTTTTTGGGGGGAGTGGTGATTGATGGAATCTTTCAATATCTATTTTACTCTCTGATTCTAATGAGTTTTAATTAATAATTTTTGAAATATGTTCACCTAATGAAATATCATGAACTTTCTTTCTCTCTCTCTCTCTCTCTCTCTCTCTCTCTCTCTCTCTGTCTCTCTCTGATTGATTATGATTCTCAAGTAGTCCAATAATTCTTAGATTATCTCTCCTTCATTTAATTTTCAGATCAATTGTTTTTCCAATGAGATATTTCACATTTTCTTATATTTTTTCATTTTTGTGACTTTGTTTTATTTTTTGTTGACACTTCATGGATGTTAACTTTCTCTTCCCTGATTCTAATTTTTAATAAATTATTTTATTTGCATGTTTTTATAGTTCTTTTTTCCTTTTTCTGAACCTCTTTTTCCCTTTTGGACAGTGCTATTTTTAAGGTCCTAATTTTTTCCAGTAACTTTTGTGCATCTTTTACCAAGCTATTAATTTTGTTTCAAAATTTTCTCCTTTTCCTTTAGTTTCTTGACCTAATTTTTCTCTCCTTTTCTTATTTGATTTAGAATATTTTAGCTCTTTCAGTTATTCTTTTTTAATTATATAAATATTTTACTTTTTTTTCCAATTACATACAATGGTGGTTTGTATTAATCAGTCTTTTTGCACGGTTTTGAGTTTGACAGTTTTTCTCCCTCTATCCCTTCCCTCCTCACTCCATCTCTCTCTTGCTGCTGTATCTTGCTAATAATATATAGAAATACTGAGGATTTAAACATTTTATCTCCTGCAACTTTACTAGAGTTTCTAATTGTTTCCAGTAGTTCTTTAGATGATATTTTTAAGGTTCTCTAGTAAACCATCCTATTATCTCCAAATAGGGAGAGTTTCATTTCTTGTTTTTTTAGTTTTTTTTCTTTTAGGTTTTTGCAAGGCAAACGGGGTTAAGTGGCTTGCCCAAGGCCACACAGCTAGGTGTCTGAGACCAGATTTGAACCCAGGTACTCCTGACTCCAGGGCCAAGACTTTATCCACTACACCACCTAGCCGGCCTGGGAGTTTCGTTTCTTTATTCTCAATTTTAATTCCTTCATTTTCTTTTTCTTCTCTATTGCTAAAACTATTTTTCTAATACAATATTGAATAATAATAGTAGTGATAATGAGCACCCTTGTTTCATCTCTGATCTTTTTGGGAATGCCTCTAGCTTATCCCCATTGCATATAATACTTCTTGATGGTTTCAGATAGATATTGCTCATTATTTTAAGAAACAATCCATTTATTCCTTTGCTCTATGGTTTTTGTTTTTGTTTTTAGGTTTTTGCAAGGCAAATGGGGTTAAGTGGTTTGCCCAAGGCCACACAGCTAGGTAATTATTAAGTGTCTGAGACCATATTTGAACCCAGGTTCTCCTGACTCCAAGGCTGGTGCTTTATCCACTACGCCACCTAGCTGCCCCTAAACAGCCAGACTTTTTTTTTTTTTTTTTTTTTTTTTGGTTTTTGCAAGGCAAATGGGATTAAGCAGCTTGCCCAAGGCCCCACACAGCTAGGTAATTATTAAGTGTCTGAGACTGGATTTGAACCCAGGTACTCCTGACTCCAGGGCTGGTGCTTTATCCACTGCTCCACCTAGACGCCCCACTCTATGGTTTTTGTAAAGAGAAATAGATGCTGTATTTTGTCAATAGCTTTTTCAGCATCTATTGAAGTAATAATATGAATTCTGCTAGGTTTGTTATTAATATAGGGAATTATGCTAATAATTTTCCTAATTTGGAAGCAATCCTGCATTCCTATAAATCCTGCTTGGTCATAGTGTATTATCCTAGTGATAGCTTCCTGTAATCGCCTTTCTAATATTTTATTTCAAATTATTGAATCCATATTCATTAAGGAAATTGGTCTAAAGTTTCCTTTCTCTGTTTTGACTCTTCCTGGCTAAGGAATCAGCGCCATATTGGTGTCATAGAAGGAATTAGGCAGAGCTCCATCTTCACCTATTTTTTCAAATAGTTTGAACAGAATCGACACCAAATGATCCTTGAATGTCTGATAGAATTCATTTGTGAATCCATCTGAACCTGGAAATTTTTTCTTAAGGACTTCATTGATGGCCTGTTGAATTTCTTTTGCTGAGATAGGGTTATTTAAGTATTTAATTTATTCTTTTAAACTGAGAAATTTATATTTTTATAAATATTCATCCATTCCACTTAGATTATCAAATTTATTGGCATACACTTGGGCAAAATAGTTCCGAATTATTATTCTAATTTCCTCCTCATTGGTGGTGAATTCACTTTTTTCACTTTTAATATAAATAATTTGGTTTTCTTCTTTATTTTCAAATCAAATTAACCAAAGTTTTATCTATTTTTTTCATAAATCCAACTCTTGGTTTTATTTATTAGTTCAATAGTTTCCTTGCTTTCAGTTTTTATTAATTTCACCTTTAATTTTCAGAATTTCTAATTTGGTAATTTAACTGTAGATATTAAATTTTTTCTTTCTCTAACCTTTTTAGCTGCATGCTAGGTTTATTGATCTTATCTTTCTCCATTATATTCATATAAGCATTTAGAGATGTAATATATCCCCTAATAATTGCTTCTACCGAATCCCATAAGTTTGGGTATGTTTTCTCATTCTTGTCATTGTCGTGAATGAAGTCATTAGTTCTTTCTATGACTTTTTTGTTTTTTTTTCACTCATTCTTTAAAAGTAGATTATTTAGTTTGTAATTAGTTTTAGGTCTATCTTACTATGGTCCTTTATTGCACATGATTTTTATTACTTCAAGGTTTGAAAATAATACATTCAATATTTCTGCCTTTCTGCATTTGATTATGAGGTTTTTAATGCCCTAACATATGGTCAACTTATGTAGATACCATGTACTGCAAGAAAAAAAGCATATTCCTTTCTAATCCTGTTTGGTGTTCTCCAGAGGTTTATAATATCTAAATTTTCCAACCTTCCATTTACCTCCTTAACTTTCTTCTTGTTTATATTATGGTTAGATTTTTCTTATTCTGAGAAAGGAAGGTTGAGGTCTCCCACCAGTAGAATTTTGTTGTAACTCATCCAGCTTCTCCTCTAAGAATTTGGATGATATATTGTTTGGTGCATACCAAGTAATGAAATTACTTCATTGTCTATGATACCTTTTCAGAGAATATAGTTTCCTTCCTTATCTCTTTTAATAAGATATATTTTTGTAGATGTTTTATCTGAGATAAGGATTGCTATCCCTGCTTTTTTTCACTTTGGCTGAAGCACAATATATTCTGCTCCAGCCTTTTACCTTTACTCTTTGTTTCTCTCTGCATCAGATATGTTCCTTGCAAGCAGCATATTATGGGATTCTGGTTTTTAATTCATTCTGTTATCCACTTCCATTTTATGGGATAGTTTAACTTATTCACATTCAAAGTTATAGTTACTAACATTTTATTGCCCTTCATTCTATCTCTCTTCTGTTTGTATTTACCCCTTTTTCATCTTATCCCTACTCCTCAGTATTTTGTTTCTGAATACCATGTCCTTCAGTGTTTTTGACTCTTCTATCCAATTCCACTCTTTTCTTTCCCCTTTCCCTTTACCCCTTCTTCCTTCCCATCTTTCTGTTAGTCCTCCCCTTCTGCCAGTCCCTTCCTCCCTTTCCCTTTAATACTTCAATGATATAATAAGTTTTACTGGATAGTGAATTCATGGTTGTAATCCAAGCCCTCCTGAATATCATATTTCTGGTCCTTCCATCTCTTAATGTTGATGCAGTCAGGTTCCATGTAATCCTGACTGTGTTTCTTTTGTATTTGAATTGTTTCTTTCTGGCTGCTTGCTGGATTTTTTCCTTGATTTGATAATTCTGGAGTTTGGCAACAATATTCCTTGGTGTTTTCATTTTGGGATCTCCTTCAGGAGGGAATTGATGGATTCTTTCAATGACTGTTTTGCCTGGTTCCAGGTTCTCAGGGCAGTTCTTCACCATACCCTATGTATGCAGTCCAGGTTTTTTGGTTTGTTTGTTTGTTTTCTTCAAGATTTTCAAGTAGCCTGATGATTACTAAATTGTCTCTCCTGAATCTATTTTTCAGGTCAGTGAGTTATTTTACATTTTCTTCTAAGTTTTTTGTTTTTGTTTTTATTTTTTAACAGATTCTTGGTGTCTTGTGATGTCAGTTTCCACAGATTTCAATTTTTTTGTTTCTTTTTGCAAGACAATAGGCTTTAATGACTTGCTCAAGATTATGCAGCTGGGTAAATAAAGTATCTGAGACATTAGGTCCTCCTAACTCCAGGGCCTGTGCTCTATCCACTGCACCATCTAGCTTCCCTCATTCTTTTTTTTTTTTTGAGAAGAATTGTTTTCATTTACCTTTTGCATCTCCTTTTCCCATTGGTCAATTCTATTTTTGAAGGAGTTTTTATCTTTTTCCATTTGCCCAAATGTGTTTTGGAGAGAATTATTTTCTTTTTTGCATTTGTCTAATTGCATTTTAAAGGACTTGTTTTCTAGTTGTAAGATGTTAATTGTCTCTTGCATAATGTTAATTTTTTCTTGTGTTTCTTTACCTAATTTTTCAATTTATTTTTAAATTCCTTTCTGATTTCTTATAAGAAATCTTTCTGGACTGGAGATTGATTCATATTCTCCTCTAAAGCTCCACCCCTTTCTGAGCTAGGATCCTTATCTCCAAGGTAATATTCAATGGGGCCCACTTTCCTCTGGTCTTTCTTCATTTTGAGTTCTTTCCCTAAAGTCTGGTTTGGGGTGAGGGAAGGTTCATAGATCTTTTGGTGCTGAGGTCACTAAAGGCCTTGCTCACTGGGGATAGCAACTCTAGGAGTTATTCAGTTTACCAACTAGTAATGAACATCAGAAGTTTTCTCTCTGTTGGAGGTGTCAGTGACCTACACCCTATGCCTGGGGCAGAATCTGGACTGTTCTCCCATGATCTGGGCTGGACCCTCAGGCTAGAAAAGCCACAGTCTCTCCCTGGGTACTAGAGGAATCAGTGTTGGGGAAGATCTACCTCTATACCTGGCCTTGGGGCAAGGTGCAAGCATCTGGAGCTATTTCTGTGTTTGTTCTGGAGAAAGTCAGGTCCTCCCACAGGTACAAAGAGGTGAGAGTGAGAGTGTTAAACTGAAAACACTAGGGCTCCTCTGCTGGAAACACGGGGACCCACAGCCTGGATTTTCCAAAATACTTGAACTGGCTGGATAGGTATCTGTGTTGCCATGCTGTAGCTTGGTGCTCTGTACCCTCCACGCAACATGGCAAAGGCTCCCACTGTGGTTCTCAGGTTAATTTTTGGCCTCACCCCACTGCCTCTGCACTGGATCTCTGCTCTCTGCCCTAAGTATGCCCATGCTTAATTTAATTAAAAAAGAGACAGTTCTGTGGATTCCAAATCTGTTAAGAGACTTGATTCATGCAACTTCTGGGGGAAAGCAAGGAGAGTTTAAAACAAAGCCTGGCTTCTCTCTGCCATCTTGACCAGATGTCTACACCAGGAATTCTTTTTTCTTAAATTTTTCTTAAAGATATTATTTGAGTTTTACAATTTTCCCCCCAATCTTACTTCCCTCCCCCCACCCCCCCACAGAAAGCAATCTGTCAGTCTTTACTTTGTTTCCATGTTGTACCTTGATCCAAATTGGGTATGATGAGAGAGAAATCATATCCTTAGAGAAGAGACAAGAATTCTAAGAGGTAACAAGATCAGACAATAAGATATCTGTTTTTTTCTAAATTAAAGGTTATAGTCCTTAAACTTTGTTCAAACTCCACAGCTCCTTAACTGGATACAGATGGCACTCTCCTTTGTAGACAGCCCCAAATTGCTCCTGATTTTTGCACTGATGGAATAAGCAAGTCCTTCAAAGTTGATCATCACTCCTATGTTGCTGTTAGGGTATACAGTGTTTTTCTGGTTCTGCTCATCTCACCCAGCCTCAGTTCATGCAAATCCCTCCAGGCTTCCCTGAAATCCCATCCTTCCTGGTTTCTAATAGAACAATAGTGTTCCATGACATATACCACAGTTTGCTAAGCCATTCCCCAATTGAAGGACATATACTTGATTTCCAATTCTTTGCCACCACAAACAGGGCTGCTATAAATATTTTTGTACAAGTAATGTTTTTACCCATTTTCTTCATCTCTTCAGGATATAGACCCAGTAGTGGTATTGCTGGGTCAAAGGGTTATGTATATTTTTGTTGCCCTTTGGGTGTAGTTCCAAATAGCTCTCCAGAAAGGTTGGATGAGTTCACAGCTCCACCAACAGTGTAATAGTGTCCCAGATTTCCCACATCCCTTCCAACAATGATCATCATCCTTTCTGGTCATATTGGCCAATCTGAGATACACCAGGAATTCTTATTGGACTTATACAATTCATATTTTTCTTCTCTGAGTGTTTGCTTGTATCTGTTTTGACTTCATTTTCTTCTTGTGTTTGTGTCTTGATCTTCCCTCTCACCATAATAGCTTATTATGGCTAAGTTATTTTGTTGTTCTGTCCCAAACTTCAGGCTTTTTTGTACTGCTGTTTTTTGAAGCTAGTTCTGAGGAGGTTTGGAAGTTTTTAAGTTCTGTAAAGATGGTGTGATTTGGTAAGAGGTGTGGTCAGTGTTCTTCTAGCCTGTACACTGAGTCTTAGTTAGGAAAGGTCCCTGATCCCTTGGGATTGCAATTAATATTAGTCTCGGATTTTCTTTTACTTTGGGACTGGAAATGGTAGCATTATTCAGGCACTATCATGAGTAATCATTACACTAAATTGATAAATTAAAAGGATTCATTTTTTAATAACTTAGGCATCCTTTTCTCTGCTCTGTTGCTTTCTTCACTCTTCTTCTCATTTGGAATGGGACCTTTAGGTGAAGTATTCAGAGATCATGACAACTCATTCAAAGTGTCTTAGAATTCTTTCTTAAGACTCAGTTTTCCAGGTGGCATAGTGAGTGAATAAAATTCATATATCCCTCTTTATCTCAGAAGCTGTCACTTTAACTCTGCCTCATTTTTCACTTATTATAATAGGAATGATAACAAACATACATGCATGCATGATTGAATATACACATATATTACCAATATATGTTGCTTCCACCCATCATAATATGAGTTTTTTGAGGGTATCACCTCACCATTTTATTTTTGTCTTCAATGCCTAGTACAGGGCTTGGCATGATGTAGGTGGTTTGTAAATATTTTTTCATTCATTATTTTACTTATTTATCATAATACTGAGTTTTCTAATGAAATAAACTTTTTAAGATAAAAAACACACACATAGATTTATATACCTTCATAATGTGAAATTGTGAGATTAAAGATAAAGAAAAATGAAATGTTTATACTGTAAGGGAAAATGGTTGGTATTGAAGCTATAGGGAATCTGGCAGGAACCTGGCTAATGTGATTAGTAGTTGACACTGATCTATCTGTACAAAGATTTCCAGACTCCTTTACAGGTGCTCCAAGCTAAACTTACAATGTGTGGTATTCTAGGTTTGTTGCTAACTGAAGAGACCAATGTAATCCAAGTATTATTTCTTCCCTCTCTGAAATGTTGGCACCTTAGGGGTGTGTGTTAATGACCACTCACCAGAATACAGCACCTGGGTAAATAGATTAGTGGTAGAAGTGACACACACTATTAGAAACTTCAGGGAATTTAAGACAGGTAAAACTTATTACCCAAATAAAATTTGGTTTGAGTACCAGGCCAATATCTCCTCTCTAACGATAAGAGGAAAAGAATTATTAATGGTCTAAACCTTGTTTTTTGGTCTGACTTGAAAGATAGCATTCATAGTAGTGAAATGCTTTCAATGTATTTGAAAAGTTTGCTTACTGTTGACTTGATTTCTAACTCAACGTTAAAAAAATGTAATAAAGGGTTTTATTCCCTGATCTTCTAAAAATCAAAATAAAAGTATTTAATCCCCTCAACTTGTATTAACTCTCCTTTAATTTTATTTTTCTTACTTTTATTTATCTATTTTATATTTCTCTACTTATCATCAATCATTCTTTATATCTACCTAAACTATAATCTATCTGTCTAATATCTACATATTTTTCTAACCTCAGACAAAAGGTTTTTCAAATTTTGTTTCCTTCCCTTTGAAGCCATACTCATTCATACTTCAATATATAATATATATTTCTACTTCAAATTCCATTTTCTCTGAGGAAAGTTCAACCAAACTATTTTCTGCTCCCAAGTGTCTTTGGATCATAAATCAAAGCTACTGAGTGTTCCTCAAGCCTTCAGAGTGAGTGACGACACTAGAAATAGTGTGTCAGTGATGTAACTGGGAGAGACAGTTGTAATTACTGTGCTTCCTGTTGAAAATTGAGCAGGCACGCTTCTATTCATTTCCTAGTCACTTCAGAAATACTTACTTCATTTTGGATAAAGTATATCTGATTTTGGAGCTCAAGAGCTGCACAGAATTTTAGGAGGGGGCAATATTTGAAAGAGGAGTAGAAACAAAAACAAAACTAATAAAGTATCTTCTAGCTTTTGTTTGCCCCTGATCTATTTGCTGTATAAACATCAGCATTATTGAACTCTATCTTGTGCCCAGCACTGCAGTAATATTTTTGAATTCTTTACTTGGATACTGATATCCTCAAAACCACCATCCCTATTTTGTAACCAAAATCCAGAGGAAAGGGAAATGTAATAAGCATTTATGCTGTATCTGTTATTTGCCATGACACTGTGCTGAACACTTTATTACTATTATTTTTAATCCTCACATAATCCTAAAAGGTAAGTGCTGTTAGTTTCTCCACTTTACAGTTGAAAAAACTGGGGAAGACAGAGCTAAGTGACTTGTCCAGGATCACATTGCTAGTAGATATCTTAGACTGGATTTGAATTTGGGTCTTCCTGACTCTATACCCAATACTTTACAAACTATACATTAGCACAGCTTATTTTTGTTGTTGTTGTTTATTTATTTTATGTTTTTACACTAATCTTGTTGTGAGACTAATCCCCCCCCCCCAAGGGTGAGAAACTTCAAGAATAGTGGGAGAGAAAAAAATTATACTACAGTCTGTGTTCAGATTCTAATGACTTTTTCTCTGGGATGAGTTGCTTTCCCCATCACAGCCACCAGAGAAATTGCTTTAAGATTTTTTACACAGTTGCTATTACTAGCTGTATTTCCCTCCACTTTATTCCTCCCCAATCTCATCTATTCCATTCTCTTTCTCCTTTCATCCTGTCCCTATTCAGAAGTATGTTGTATCTGAGTACCCTCTTCCACCATCTTCTCTCTTCTATCACCTACCCCCTTCCTTTGCCCCTACCCTTTATCCTATTCCTTTCCTCTCATTTTTCTCTAGGGTAAGATAAATTAAGTGTGTATGTGTGTGTGTGTGTGTGTGTGTGTGTGTGTATGTGTTATTTCCCTGGGCCATTTCTGATGAGAATGAAGGCTCGCTTATTCTCCCTTGCCTTCTCCCATTCCACTCCATTGTAAAAACTTTTTTTGACTCTTATGTGAAATATCTTAGACTCTCCTTCCTCTGCTTTCTCTTCCTCTTAGTACTTTCCTTTATCGCCCATTGACGTCCATATTTTTACTATATTATACATTTATATTCAACTCCTCCCTGTGCCTTGTCCATATATGCTCATTCTAATTGCTCTTATAAATGAGAAAGTTCATATGAGTTATCAGTATCTTCTTCCCATGCAGCAATACCAGCAGTTTAACATCATTAAGTTCTTCATAGTTTGTCCACTCCCTTCATTGTTCCCCCAAGTCCTATACTTGGAGACCAAACTTTCTGTTCAGCTCTGGTTGTTTCAGTAGGAAAGTTTTAAAGTCCCCTGTTTCATTGAAAGTCTATATTTTCCCCTGAAAGAGGAAGTCCAGTTTTGCTGGGTATTTGATTCTCAGTTGTAAACCAAGATCTTTTGCCTTCTGGAATATCACATTCCAAGGCCTATGAGTCCTTAATGTAGATGTTGCCAGATCCTGTGTAATCCTGATTATAGAGCCACAATAGTTGAATTGCTTGTTTCTGGCAGCTTTTAGTATTTTCTCTTTGATTTGGGAGTTTGGGAATTTGGCTATAATATTCCTTGAAATTTTTCTTTTGGGATCTCTTTCAGGAGGTGACTGGTGAATTCCCTCAATTTCTATTTTACCCTCTGCTTCTAGGTTCTCAGGGCAATTTTCCTGTATTATTTCTTGAAAAATAAAGTCTAGGCTCTTTTCCTATCCCAATGATTTTAAAATTATCTCTCTTGGATCTGTTTACAAGGTCACTTGTTTTTTTTCCAATGAGATATTTCACATTTTCTTCTAATTTTACTTTGGGGGGGAGTTGGCGGTATATTTTTTTTTCTTCCTGAGCTCTTGCAAAGTCATCAGTTTCATTTAGGTTCCATTCTGCATTTGAAAGAGTTATTTTTCTTCAGAAAGCTTTCTTATCTCATTTTCCAGCTGACCAATTCTGCCTTTTAAGACATTCTTTTCCTCATTTGCTTTGTGTGTTGTTTTTTTCCATTTGGCCTAAATTAGTTTTAATGTTATTTTCCTTAGTATTTTTTGTATTTTTTTCACCAATTTGCTGACTTGATTTTCATGATTTATCTGCATCACTCTCATTTCTCCTCCCAATTTTTCCTCTACCTCTTTTAATTGCTTTTCAAAGTCTTTTTTGAGCTCATCCATAGTAGGCCCTTTTTTTATTTCTCTTGGAGGTTATCGATACAGAAGCTTTGACTTTGCCATCTTCTGAATCTTGCAGGGGACCAATGTAATTTTCTATGGTCAGATTCTTCTTTTTCTGTTGTTTGCTCATTTCCTCAGCCTATGACTGATTTACTGCACTTCCAAGCTTTGGGGTTTTTTTTTGGGTGGGGGGAACCCACATAAACCCTCATTCCTCCAAGGTCTTATAAGAGGCTCTGACTGCTCCCTTGGCTGTGTTCAGGTCCTCCCCTCTGCCCTGGAGCTGTGAGGATGGTTCCTGCTTGGCTATGGTGGTGTTATGGGGGCCCAGACTGCAACTTAGTTCTGAGTGTAGGCAAACGGCCCACGCCTGCCCTAGGGAGAGCAGAGAGAGAGATCCCTATAGTCTCCCCTGAACCCCTTACCATGTATGCTGAGAGCTCTGGATGTGCTGGGTGGCTCTGCTGACTCCTGCTGTAGGTTCTTACCACAGTACTACTACTCGGAGGCTAGTGCTCTTCTCTGCTCTCTCTCTCTCTCTCTGGTGCTGCAGGGTTCTCTTATAACTTCTTCTGGCTATCCCTGATGATCCCTGGGCCAGGAGGTCTGGAAATCACCCCTTTTGCAATGGACCCAGGCCCTGGCCAGACTGTGCTGCACTGAGGCTTTTTCCAACCCTGTTCCAGTGGAACAGACCTTAGACTGGGAAATTGTATCACTCAGTCTTTCTGTGGATTCTGCTCCTCTAAATTTTGACTAGAGTCATGATTTGAGGGCTTTTGGAGTTTTTTGGGGGAACAACTTTCTGTGAATTCCTGCCTTCATGCCATCTTGGCTCTACCCCCGCACCCAGCACAGTTCTTCAGAAAAGAATCCATTTGGAAGACCAAGGAACTTTTAAAATATGATGGTTCCTTACTTGCTCAAGAGGGTATAAACATACCCTATTTAGAGCTTGGATTAGAGGAAGCCTATCTTTCATACTCCTGTGAGTAATTGTTTTTTAACTCTCAAACTGTTTCTCTATAGTTTATGATCTGTTGGTCATAAAATGGAATTGAATATTTCCTATTTACTTGTGGACCTCTTAAAGTAATGGGTAATGTAATAGCTTGATAGCATTTTTCTCCTGATCTGATATTTTGCAATGCCTTGCTCTCTTGAGAGTAATAGATAGACACTAATTTAAATATGGCTTTAGTGATGATTAGCCTTAAGCCTCTTTTGCTTCTAGGACTTATTGGACTGAGGAGTTGCTTCAGTAGGGTATTAAGAAATGTCATAAAGAAATCAAAGAAAAATTTGCCTGCAGTTAACAGTTATCTATACTATTCATTAGATACTGAGTATTTCACATTAGATGATGACAACAACAGAAGGATAAGGGGGAAGAGAGAGAGAGAGAGAGAGAGAGAGAGAGAGAGAGAGAGAGAGAGAGAGAGACTGGATTTGTAGTAAGAGGACTTGGATTTCTAAGCTTAAGGTTGATTCTTTCCTCTGTATGACTGCACTGATAAAATAAAGGATCAGAGGAAATCAAATTAAAGGATACTTCCATATCTAAACACTATGATAATATCTTCAGGTATCCTAGAGACAACACTGCAGAATCAGTATGTGGGAAAAATTTTTATTCATAGGAAGACCTACACTAGGGTGATATTATCATACAATATTACATGAAAAGATATGATCTTTATTTGGTCTCTGAGTCTCAGAAAGACTGATTTTAGTTGGTTGCAGAGTGAACTTATGGATTTGTCTAAATCATCTTCTTTAAAAATAAATTTTATTGATATATATTTTTTCTTTTCACATCACTTACATTTCCCAAAATATACTTCTCTCCCCCTTTTAGAGATACATTCTTTATATCAAAGGAAACAGAGGGAGAGGGGAAAAGAGGAGAGAATTGAGTTAAACTAACTCAAAAGAACAAAAAAAGTTTCAGATGGGTGTGCTCTGAACCTTGCTTTTTAGGAGTTGGGTGACTTTCTAAAAGGTTACTACTACTAAGCAGGTATGTGTGAACTTTCACTATTGCTATGGCTTCCAACCAAGTGATAAGAGTCAGATACAAATGTATGATAAATAAAAGCCCAGTAGTAGACCCATTTATTAACAGCTCACTGACTGAGAATTGCCTGAGCTAAAGCTTTTTCATTCATTTGAAGATGTTATCAGAAACTCTCAGAGATAGTTAAGAGAGTGACTAAAGGGCATTCTATAGAAGACCCCAATTTAAAGCTATCAACAACAATATTTTCTTAAGTTACTATCAGGGAAAAAAGCCAACACATTAAGATATGTTCCATATAAGCTGTTTTTGTGAAGTTTGTTATAAAATCAAATTATTCTATAAAATTCAGAGAGCTTTGTTTCAGAAGATCCCTTATGTAAGAGAAGTGTAAGGCAGAGCAGTTTAGGATAAAGAGAGAAAAAAAAGCAAAAAAAAAAAACCAAGGCTCTGGCTTCAAAAAGGTTCTCAGCATTCGAGTAATAGGAATGATACTTCTAAAGATGTTTTACTACATCTTCTCATATCATCGTTCTTTGAAACTTATGTAGCAGCTTGTTAAAAATAGTTGTGTGGGTTTTTTTTAGGTTTCTCTCTAGTGAGTTGGGACAGATAATTTCTCTGAAATAAGACAATATTACTTATTATGGTAAAGCTCAATCATGTAGGCTTGCTTGCATATTAATAGAATATAATTGATATTTTGATATTTGATTGAATATTGGATTTGATATTGAATATAATTGATACAATTGATATTTGGAGGGCAATGGGAACCACATAAAGTTTTTGAATAGAATAAGGTGGTCAAAAGTGACAGCTGTCTATTGAGTCTGAAGTGAAGAGAGGAGAAATGATGCTTAAGAAAATAGCTTAGAAAGCTATTGCAATACTGAAGGTGAAGGCTAATGATAGACTGAGTATTAACCTACTGAGTGAAGAGGACTGTGAGAGATGTAATAGTTAAATTCAAAATATTTGAGAAGTGATTGGATATAGTTTATGGGAAAGGAGAAAGAAAACCTTGAATAATAGGGAGAATGAGTGTTTATTCAATAGAAATATGAAAGTTTAAAGGAAGGTTAGGTAAGGAAGAAATTGAATTATTTTGTGGCTATGTTGAATGTGATATGCTTTTGGGATATCCAGAAAGGTATGTCTAACTGGTAATTGATTCTATGGGACTGGAATTAAGAAGAATGATTAGACCAGTATTTATAGATTGAAAATTTGAAAAATCATTTGCATAGAAATGATACTTAAATAGATGGGAACAGATAAAGTCAGCAAAGGAGAGAAAAACGGGAAAAGAGAGACAACAGTATGGGAACCTAGATGACAACTATGATAAAAGAGATGATTGATGGCCAAACAAAGAAAACTGAGAAAGAACAGCCATACTGATAGGAAGAATATAAGAATACAATATTGAGTAAGAAAGAATAGTCTGTGGTGCCATGAGCTACACAACTTTGAATGTTATGACATCATAACTACAGGCTCTGGGTATTTACTATCAATCATTTAAATTCTGAAAAATTTAGGAAAGAGGGAAGAGATGAGAAGAAACAGTTCAAATTTGGTTATTTTGCCTTGTAAACCAGATAAAAAAAGAACATTCCGGGGCACCTAGGTGGTACAGTGGATAAAGCACCGGCTCTGGAGTCAGGAGTACCTGAGTTCAAATCCGACCTCAGACACTTAATAATTACCTAGCTGTGTGGCCTTGGGCAAGCTACTTAACCCCATTTGCCTTGCAAAAATAAACCTAAAAAAAAGAACATTCAATTAATCATATAATTTTGGCAAATGTACTTGCTTCCTCTTCTTCATTCAGGCATATTAAGTGAAAGTTCTTGGTTGTTATTATTTTCTAGCATTTTGTCTTGCCTTTTGTTATCTAAGTTACACAAATGATAATCCTCTATAATTTCAGATGATCTAAAGAATAGAGAATATTGTTCTTATTTTAGTTGGGGGTTTTTCTGGAGGAAAAAAAAAAGTCTCTGTTGTTCCACAAAAAAGAATTTATTTAATATGCAATAAAAATTCATGTCACTATATGAACATTTTCAGTTCCAAATATACCCAGTCATCCTCATAATCTCAACATATAAAAGTGTGATAGATTCATCTTGGTATGATGCTTTGGCTCCCAAGTTAATTGGTTTCCTTTGTATAAAATAGAGATTGTAACTCTTAACCTATGTCTATTAGTAGGGCTTTCCCAAGGAATGAACTTTATAAATTATAGAGAACATAGAAAAACAACAATAATTCACTGAAATACAAACTAAGACTTAAAAAATTTAAACCATATTCCCCTTATGAGCTCCCAAACTAGGGAAGCATTTTATTGTAGGGATAAAAATGAAAAGGGGCAAATAAATTATTTCCTGTTAATGTCATCTAGATTTAACTTTACTTAAGTACTACTGATCTTTCATATAGGTTCCTTCATACTTCATTGCTCTTCCATAAAAGAAACTATTTTATTCCAAAGTGAACCTAACTGCAAGGACTCTTCTTCTATTCTTTCTATTTCCTTGAAAAAAATTAAGGTTTTTTTTTGTCTTGTCATGCATTTTATTTCACTTACTAATACATTTATCTTATGCTATATTGTCAGGCATCTTGGAGATCAAATCCAACTCATCATTTTACAGATGAAGAAGCTGAAACCCAAATATGTGTAGTGACTAGGTTAACATATGGCAGAGATCCAACCTGGAATCATTTTTTGATGTTAAATTCATTGCTTTATATTACATCATTCTGTTGCCATTTAGGAGCAGTAGTATTTGGAGAAGGAAATGACAAATCATTACAGTATCTTTGCCAAGAAAACCCCAAATGGAGTCATGAAGGGTTGGACATGAATGAAAAATGACTGAACAGCAAGATAGAGCACTGCACCTGGTGACAGGAAGATATGAGTTCAAATCCAGCCTCAGACATTTATTAGTTGAGCAAGTCACTTAACCTTTGTTTGTCTCAGTTTCCTCAAATGAGGATAATAATGGCCCTTATCTTACAAGATTGTTGTAAGAATCAAATAAGATAATAATTATAAATCACTGAGCATAGTGCTTGAAACATAGAAGGTGCTATATAAATGATAGCTTTATGATTCTTGTTGCTATTTTTGTTATTTCTGCCAACTGAGATATTTATAATGCTGAGAACAGAGCCTGGATCTATATTTTATTTTTCTGCCTTTTAAATCAGATAAAAAAAGAAAATTGGATTAATCATAACCTGAATACTATGACTGATGGGACTCTCAGAGTCTCTAAATAGCCACTTCTCCTATCCCTCTGCAATTCCTTCATTTAGAGATACAAACATTTGGATTAAGCCATTATCTCCAAGCCTCATCTTTTAAAATTTAAATATAAATAGATCACTTTTTAGTAAGAAAATTAAATTGCATTATATCTACTCTTTATCTTGAGTATACCTATTTATTTACTTGTCATTCCCCCTACCCCCTGTAAGTTCATTTAATAGCAGGAACTGGTTTTGACTTTCTTTGCCCATCACCTAGCACTATGACAATGGTTGGCTCATAGTCAGTAATTAATACCTATTTATTGATTAGTTTATGGATTGACTATCAGGAATTTTATTCTGCTTTAAAAAAAAAAGAATAATTCTGGAGCCTGAGACTCTGTTAGGGAGGATAGGACTAACTTGACTACTATGCCTGGTATGATGAAGGCACTACATGGATCTGATTAAATAATCATGCCAGGAATGAGATTAACAGGGGTACAGGAAGAGAGAAGAAAATCTCAAAACTGTTTGACTGTTTGGCATGAAACTTATTTTATAGTAAATTGTTTCATAATATTCTGGATATTTGGAGTTAGAGAAGAATGCAGCAACTCTCTAGTTTCTACTTACAAATTATTTAGGAGCATAAATTCCCTTTAGAATATTCATGACAAGTTGTCATATAGCAAATATTTAGAGGTCTACAGTGATGGAACACTCTGCCAGCTCCAGGGGTAGCCCAGTTCATTTTTGGAAATCTCTCATTTTGGGAAGTTCTTTGTTCCAATAAACTGAAATTTGTTTCCTCATAGCTATGACTCACTGGTTCTAATTCTGACCTCAAGCAGAATGAGTTGAATTCCTCTGCTATTTCACAGTCCTTCAAATATTTGAATAAAGCTGTCATATCTTCTTTTTCTCCCCTAGGTCTCTTTTTTTCTCTAAGCTAACTATTCCCAGGTCCTTAAAGTTGAGTTATGATACGGTTCTGGGTCTCCTTTCCATCTTGGTTTTCTTGTGTTGGACAACCTCAAACTTGTCATTTTCCCTCTGAAAATGTGTAGTGCCTGTCACTGAATATATTTCTCCACCTGTGTGGGTAAATGGTGATTATTGTCTCTTCACTCTAAATATTATACTTTTTATTATCAATGCAGCAACGGTTATATAAGCTTATGGGTGATTTTTTTTATTGTTTTTAAGTTTCTATGCCTGTGATTAGTTTCGGAAAACCCTAGATACTTTCTTAGGCACTGAGATTGTAAATAAAAGAATGAAATAATATTCACTCACAATAAGTTTACCATCTAATGCAGAGATTTAAATGTATATAAATACAAAATGCAAAATAAACATAAATATAGAGAGAGTTTTTAAATACAAGCTAGTTTGAGATAGAAGACTCTAGTAGTTGGAGGGGATCAAGAATTATTGAAGATGATAATTAAGCTATATCCTAAA
Organism: Macrotis lagotis; assembly: GCF_037893015.1. Classification (NCBI taxonomy): domain Eukaryota; kingdom Metazoa; phylum Chordata; class Mammalia; order Peramelemorphia; family Peramelidae; genus Macrotis; species Macrotis lagotis. Next base: position 124,045,204 of record NC_133664.1, read on the forward strand.
GGAAGACCAGGATTGTCTAAATCCAGAGTAAAAAGTGGAAGTGTATTTCAGGGTTAGGAAATAGCCAGTAAAAAGAAACAGAAACAGGAGGTGAAGGTTCATGCTTGAGGAAAATGAGAAGGTTGTTTGCTTGTGTTATAGAGTTTTAACAACTGGTTCTCTGTCCTAATGCCCATTTTAAGTATTCAAAAAGATATGCCAAAAAAGTAGTTTTCATGCATTTAATACTCAAATAAGAACAATAAGAGAGGCACACAAAACTAGATTGTGTTATATTATTCACAGTAAGCAAACATATCCTTATGGAGCAAAAGCAGCCATGTAACCATAATACCCATTGTTGGGACACATAACCACAATACCCATTGTTGGGACATACTTCTACTTCCATGGCTTAAAATCTATATTCTATTGATTCATTGTGTCCCAGCTTCCTATTAGTATCATCATTCAGGGAATGCCAGTGTACTCATACTGTCTTGAGGGAATTAGGGGTTTAATGCAAAGTAGAAACAATAACAGCTTGTCACCCCCTGGTTGTTTGGTACTTTTTCTCTTTTACACTATCTATTTGTTTATTGAAGTAACAAAAATGAGGGTATTGAAATGTAGTATTTCATTAAAGGTATAATGACTTTTAAGAAAGAATGAATAAATATTGCAAGCATAGTTCCATTAATTTTTTTCACCTGTGGAAGAAATGAACATTAGTACAGGTGCCCAGAAAATGGTGTTGCGCAGATGAATGTTAAAAAAGGAGAAAGGAATATAAATTTGTGATTTCCACATTGGGTGGCTGTCCAGGCACCCATCTTAGAGAGAACCCTGATCTACAGGTGCCATTTTAATAACTGTTTCACTAAATTCAACATAAAATTAGGTATAGATTCTGCTAAACCAGTGAGAACTGGCTGAATCCCACCCATGGAAAGGGAATCATATTTAGTGAGATTGGATAGTTTGGGGACAGGTTAGATAGTATTCTAAAAGCTTAAAAGAGGAGTTTGTACATTAAACTAATAACAATAGGATGCCACTTTAGTTGCTTGAATAGGAGAGTCACATGGTTGGATCTGAATTTAAGTATCATTATTTTGTACCAGTGTGTAGGATAAACTGGAGTGATGAGAGATTTAAGTTAAGGCAATTATTAAAAAACCTGTTGTGGGGCAGCTAGGTTGCACAATGGACAGAGCAATGGCCCTGGAGTTAGGCGGACCTGAGTTCAAATGTGACCTCAGACAATAATTATCTAGCTGTGTGACCTTGGGCAAGTCTCTCAACCCCACTGCTTTGCAAAAACCAAAAAAAAGCTGTTGCAATAATCTAAGCAAATTGTGATGAAGGCTTAACTTTTGGTAGCAACTACAAAAGTAGGGAAAAGGAGGGTATAATACAGAGATGGAAAGAACTGGCAGGTGATTTAACATGTAGATTGAGGGAGAAAGAAGAGCCAAGGATATTATGGAGGTTATGAACTTGAGAAATTAAAAGGGGTGTCACTTTTAGCACTTGTGGTATTTTTGACAGTATGGAAGCCTGGCAGATTTGGGGAGAAGAGACCGAGTTAAGTTTTAGACGTGTTCAATTTAAGACGACATGCTTAAAATGTTCAAAAGAGAACTGGCGATGTAGAACTAAAGCTCTCAGGGAGAGATTGCATAGAGATGATTGTTAAATTGTTACCAAGATACAGATTATAGAAGGAGAGGAGGGTTCATGAAAAAAGCAGAAATTTGTTTGTTACATAAAAGTTTCAGAGGAATTTCTAGGCTAAGGACTTCTACATGGTGGTGCAAAGCAAAGAAGCTCTCAGAGATTTTCCCAAAACAACTTTGAATGAATCCTCTAAACAGAAAGCAAGAAAACTTGCCAAAAGCAAAATAATAACAACAAAACAACAAATAAACAAACAAAAAACAATGAAACAATTTTTCAGTAAGATACCTTTAGAGAAATTTTATTAAAAAAATGTCATGTGGGTAAAAGAGAAGTATAGTCCAGTGTAAATGGGAAGGCTGGGAAACCAACTTTAGTCATAACACAGTTAAGGTTCAGTTGCAGCTCTGCCAGGAGCTAAGGTCCTAACACCAGTTTGGATAACAAGGTTTTGAGTCTTGAGAAGCTGGTAAAGCATTGAACCTAGGACAGGGAGCTTACCAGGAACACCAGAAATGCCAGAATGGAAATCCAGGGACCAGAGTTGGGACCAGAGTCCCAACCATCAGCAAAAAAGAAGCTTGCTATAACAGAAGAATAGAACTCAATTGGCAGAATGACCAGAAAAAGAAACAAAACAAAGAAAAGCCACATCAAAAATGCTAACATTGACAACTACTATTTATTAAGGATGATCAAAGAGGAAAAGCAGTATCAAAATACCCTATATGTGAAGCCTCTAAGGTATTAATGAACTGGTCTCAATTCCAAAAAGACCTTTTGGTAGAGATCAAAAAGGATTTTAAAAACCAAAGAAGAGAGAATGAAGGAAAAATGGAGAAAATGCGTGTGTCATGCAGGAGAATTATGAAAAATTAACTGAAGAAAACAATAAGTTTAAAAGTAAAGTTGACTAGATGGACAATAAAATTATTCACTTGGAAAAGGAAGCAAAATTGTTAACTGAAGAAAATAAAACCTTAAAAACTGGAATTGAACAAATGGAAATGAATGACTCTGTGAGACACCAAGATTCCATCAAAGAAAACTAAAAGTCTGAAAAAAATAGAAGAAAACATGAAATACCTCTTAGGGAAAATAACTAATTTGAAAAAAATAGATCCAGGAGAGATAATTTATTAATTATTGGTCCAGTTGAAAACATTGATCAAAAAAAGAGCATGGAAAATATCTTTCAGGAATTTATCATGGAAAACTGCTCTAATATATACTAGAACAAGAATATAAAATAGTTCTTTAAAGAATCCATTTATCACCCCCCTCCCAGAAAGAGATCCCAAAATAAAAACTCCAGGGAATACTGTAACCAAATTTCAGAACTCGTAGCCAAAGGGGAAATTAATACAAACAACCCAAAAATAAGACATCCAAATACCAGGGAATCATAGTCAGGATACTGCAGGACTTATCAGCCTGAACACTAAAGAATCGGAAGGTCTGGAATATAATATTCCAGTGGGCAGAGGAATTTTGATTACAACTAAGAATCAATTACCCTGAAAAATTCAACTTACTCATTCAAGGGGAGAAGCTGGATTTTCAACAAAATAGAGGACTTATAATTTTCCAATTAAAAGATCTGAACTAAACAAAAAATTTGATATTCACATAAAAGATTCAAGAGCCGTATAAAAGTTAAATGGAAGGGAGTAGGAAATATTGGTTAACTCTTGAGAAATGTATTTCTTTTAGGACAATTGAAAGGTGCATATTTCGACAAAGTGTGTAGGTTTAATATGACAATGATGTGATCAAGCTTTTAGCTTTTGAGTGATTTTGCTTTATATGATACTTTAACTCATGAGGATTGTATTTCTATAAGAGGGTATTTGGAAAGAAGGTGAGATATAAATTGATTATAATTTGATGATGTTTATGGTTCTTGAGAATTGTATTTCTAATGGGATAGTTGTACTTGGACAGAAGCTGTATTTTTTTTCAGACTTTTGGTTTTCTTTGATGGAATCTTGGTGTTTCACAGTCATTCATTTCCAGTAGCTACAAAGGCTGTGGGTATGAGGTGACTGTATGGTAATGTCACTTATAAACCAATCAGTCAATTAATCAACCCTTGAGAACTGAAGTTCTTTTAGGATAAATAAAAGGATAAATAAATAAAAGGATCTTGATAGAGATATTGTGTATAAGACAGTTTTAAAATAATTAAGCTATGAAAAAAAGCATTAGAGTATGAATAACACCACATGAAGAGGCACAAAGACTTATTAAAGTAGAGGGAAAGAAGGGAGTGTATGGGCCCTGAGTAAATTTTACTCCCAACAGATTTGGCCCAAAGGGGGAATAATGTATAATCCCAACTGGGTATAAATGTTTTTCCTCTCCTACAAGGGAAATAGGGAGGGAAGCAGAAGAAAGGGGAAAAGGGGACCGATTAAAAGCAGAGTGAAATTAAAAGTAAAGGTCAATTTAAAGTGAAAGCGAAAATTAAAAAGAAAACCAAAAAAGGAAAAGGAGAAAGAAAGGGAACTGATGAAAGAAGGACTGATGAAGATGTAATCAGAAGCAAAATATTGGTGAGGAGGGCTAAGAGGAAAGGAAAATACAAAAGATAGAATGGAGGAAATACAGTTTGTAAATGTGAATTGGATTTTTTTCTCACAATTTTTCCCCCTTAGTTATAATTCCTCTTTTACAAGGTAGCTAGCATGGAAAGATGTTCAACATGAATGTATATGCACAATTTTTATCAGATTGTTTGCTGCCATGGGAAGTGGAGAGATAAGGGAGGGTGGTAGAAAAATGTGGAACTCAACTTTCAAGTGGATGACTGAAAACCTGCCCGTGCATGTAAGTGTAAAAGCAAAGTTAAATTAAAAAAAAAAATCTCAAGGGATGGGACTTCAGAAAAGCTTGTAAAGAATTTAACATGTGCTGATGCTGAATGAAGATAGCAAAAACATGAAAACATTGTAGACACTAATAGCAACAATTTGTAATAATCAACTTTGATGATCTTGCTCTCAGTAGTGCAATAATCAAAGATAATTCTAAAGAAAATGTCAGGGGAGCTAGGTGGTAAGTGGATAGAGAATTGATTCTGGAGTCAGGAGGACCTAAGTTCAAATTCAGCTTCAGACACTTGATAATTACCTAGCTGTGTGAACCTGGGCAGATCATTTAACCCCATTGCCTTCAAAAAATTAAAACAAATAATGTGATACAGTATGCCATCCTGATCTAGAAAAGAATCTATGGAGTCTAAATGCAGCCAAAGCTTATTATTTTCAATTTTAAAAATTTGTTTTATGCATTATGGTTTTTTCTTTCCTCACATTTTTCCCCTTTCTGATTTGATTCTTATTTCACAGCATCGTTAATATGGATATATGTCTAACATAGTTATACATGTATAACTTATATTAGAATCCTTTCTGTCAGGGGGAAAGAGGGAAAGAAGAAAAGGGGAAATATGTGAAACTCAAAACTTTGCAAAAAAACGATTGTTGAAAATTACATCTGCATGTAGTTGGAAAAATAAATAAATAAAATATTTTTAAAAATAAATTCCTAGCCTTATGAGTATCTTGCCTAGAAATTCCATTATAACACGCTATCTTTTGAGGTTGCAATCTACTACTGGTTGAGACCTATACTAAGATTGAACAGACTATTTTTTTTTCTTTTGCCATAAATTGTTAATTAGTCACATCTTCTTAATCTATCATTTCCATACTTCAGTTTTCAAAATCTAATATAGGATTTTACATTTTTCCTATTATATTCATCTTATTGAAATCAATATATTATCCCTGATTGTTCAGATCCTTTTGGGTCCTAATCTTATCTTCCAATCAATCAAGCAGTCAACTAACCAGTATTTAATAAAGCTTGCCATGTTTTAGGTATTGTGTAAATCACTAGAGATACAAACTGAAAACCAGATTAGACCCTGTCCTTTAGTAGTTTATATTCTAAAAGAGGTGACCATGAATATAAATAGAAACCCTTTAAAAACATGTAGAATATATGGAAGGTACAATATCTCTACTTTATGTCACTTGTGAATTTGGAAAGCATACTATTCTTGTCTTTTCTATTTCTGTCAAGGTCATCACTGTCCTTTCAGTGACTAATTTAAAAATTTAAAGTTATCCTCCCTCACTTCTCATATCCAATCAGTTGCCAGTCTTGTCAAGTTTATCACCCTGACATCTCTTGTATCCATCATCTTTTTTTTTTTCTATTTACACCCATAATCTTAGTTTAAGTTCTTATCATTTTTTACCACCTGGACTTTAAGTCTCCTAATTGTTCTCCCTACATTTATTGATTTTCCTTTCTAATCTATCCTAACCACAACTACCAAACTGCTATTTCCATAGCACAGTTAGGAATATACAAATATTCTGCTTAAGATGTTCCAGATGGGGTGGCTAGGTGGCATAGTGGATAAAGCACCGGAGTACCTGGGTTCCAATCTGGTCTCAGACAATAATTACCTAGCTGTGTGGCCTTGGGCAAACCACTTAACCCTGTTTGCCTTGCAAAAACCTAAAAAAAAAAAGATGTTCCAGATGCTCCCAATTTCTTCCAGGATAACGCTCAGATTCTTTTGACTGACATTCAATGCCCATCAAATCTCTGCCCTATCCTTGCAACCTTATTATTCCTATCAACCAGCATTATTTCCCTTCATTAATTCTATGTTCTTGCAAAACAGGACTATTTCTTATTTCTCATATGTTACATTCAGTCTCTGATATCAATGATCCTCTACCTCCTAATCTCTACATCTTCAAATTTCTGTTGCTGTTGTTTAGTCATTCAGTCCTGCCCAATTCTATCTGACTCCATGGATTTTATCCATAGCTTATTCTAAACAAAGATACTGGAGTGGTTTGCCACTTCCTTCTCTTCATTGTCCCCATTTTTTATAAAGGAGGAACTGGAGCAAACAGAAGCTAAGGGACTCACCCAAGGTCACATAGCTAGTAAGTGTCTGAAGCTGAATTTTTATTTAGACCTTCCTGACTCTGGGTTCGGCAATCTATCCACTGTACCGCCTCGCTGCACATCCCTCCAAATCTCTAGCTTTCTACAAAATACAACTACTAACATTTTCTCTATGAGGTCATTCCTAATCAATCTCCCTGATCCAATTAATTTTAATTTTTTAATATAGGCAAATTGTTTATTGTAGTTTCCTGAGGACAGAGACAGTTTCATTTTTATTTCCACATGTGAAGAATCTAAACCCAGTGCCTGAACATAAGAGAAGAAAAGAAGCAAAGAAGCTTCAGGGTACAGTTCAGTTGACACTGTATTTAAAATCAAAGGGTCTGGGTTCAAATTCTGTGACACATTACCTAAGTGACTTTGTGAAAATTCATTTAAATCCTCTGGGCTGAGGATTTTTTTTTCAGGCTGCAAAGTTTAAACTAAATGCCCTCCAAGGTCTTTTCTACCTCTAATTCTATGATTATCCATTTAATGAGCACATATTCTATCATTGAACTTACTGATAAAATTGTTGGACAGAATAGGGCCAAGGCCTTGTAATCTTGTCCTAACAATTCCATCCAGTTTTCATGTGTATAGTTATTGCAGACTTGTAATAGCTTGAGACCTGATGAGATCTGCAAAGCCCTACTGAATTATTCTGGTTTATTGTAGCAGATATTGGCTTCCATTTCAATTTCCAAAGTGATGCCAAGCATTTATAAAAAGTAACATCCTTTTATGTATTTAAAAAAAAAGTCTAGTGCTCTTTCAGGGGATGCCACACAAAATCAATTATCTCATCAACATATTAACCCTTGGAAGAATCCATCATCAGGGTCACAGAAGGACCTTCAATATAGTAAGCAGGGTCACTGAAGGATGTCAGGAAAATCAATACAAAATCTGATGGCTTTATTTCTTCATGGTGATAAAAAGCCCTCATGCTGTTTTTGTCACATTTTCTAGAGCCCTATGAACTAAAAAAAATGAAAGAATGCCATCTTTCACTGAGTTGATTATAGTATGAACTTTCCTCAAGGGAAGTCACAAACTATCAAACAGAGAAGGCACCTTAAAGAACATTTTGCAGATGGGAAAATGGAGGAGCAAGAGGGTCACTGATCTCCCTTATGAATATGGAGATCAAGGTCTAGGAGGGTCAGTGACCTGCCCATAGTCACACAGTTAGTGACCAAACTCTAATTTAAACCCTGATTATTCTGATACTCCCAACCTAGAACTCTATCCTTTTGACAACCTTGTCTACTCCAAATAAGACAACGACAAAATTTGAAATCAGAAATAAAATGCAATTAACATTTTTGCATTTTGTTGTGGGACATTTCCAAAAGTAAAATTGTGATACACTAGCATTTTAGTATTCTTTATAGAATTATTTGCATCCATGACTCTATACATTAATAATTAAAAAAAGAATTGATAATCTTGCAGGAAACTTTTAAAGCTAAAGAAGTTAGAATTAGAGAATGGTTGGAGTCTCAAACCCATTTCTTACAACTGCAACATTTCCATGAATTGAGATTTAAGAGATCAATTTCTTAATCAGGCAATTTAGAGTGTGAACTTTAGAAATTTGATATTAATTATCAAAATGAACACAAATAGCTGCTAGGCATCAGTTCTTTTATTTTTTTTTACATGAATCTTATACAACACTAAAACAATAGGCCAAGCCTGTTAATTTATTCAAAATCCAAGTCAACTCAGTATTTAAAAAAAAATCCATCAGACCAAATAGTTTGAATTTGCTGCTTGATTGAATTTTTTTGCTCAGTTCCACTTTAATGGTTTCTCTAGTTTCCTTGTGAAATAAATCTAAATTTCAATCCTTGTTCAAAAGCTTTATACATTTTTATTCTAAATAAATTATCCTATGTATCTTATATCTTATAATGTTCTAATTGGATTACATATGGTAATATGTAATTCTCCGTTATACAGTGATATAATAATTAGAATGCTAGACCAGGAGTCAGTAAGAACTGAGTTTAAATTTAATCTCAGACATCTAACAGCTTAGTGATCTTGCGGAAGTCACTTTAAAAAAAATCCTCTTACTCAGTTTCCTCATCTGTAAGATGAAGATAATATAATCTTCCTCTCAAGATTGTTGAGAGAATCGAGTGAGATGGTGTTTGTAAATAACTTTGCAAATTTTAAAGTGCCAGACATTATTATTATTTTATTTTAGCAAACTAATTTGAATTTGATTGTGGCTCCCTTTATTGTCAAGTCAGTTTTCACTCCTGTTCAACTCTTCATTACCCTATCTGGTTTTAAGGGTTTTTTCCATTTTTCATTTTTCTTTATTAATTTCGAAGATACTGGTGTGTGTGGCTTGCTATTTCCTTCTCCAGATCATTTTATGGATGAGGAAACTTAAATAAAGTTAGGGGACTTGCCCAGTCTCATTAAATTTCGTGGGTCAGATTTGAACTCAGCAAGATGAAACTTCTTGACTCCAGCAAAGGCACTCTATCCATGGTGCCAGCTAGCTGCCCCATTGTTGCCTTTAGTTTAAACATCAAGCAGATTCAAATCAACAAATATTTCAAGGGATAATTTTGGACATGTGAAATATTAAGGTAATAGCAAATATAACATCCCTGTCCTGGGAAAGCAGTCAATCAGTCAGATGATCAATAGTCATTTTTAAATACTATGAGTCAGCTGCTAGGCTAATTCTGGAAACCAGTAAAAGGTGAAAATATTGTCCCTGTTCTTTAGGAACTTATATTCTAATGGTGGAGACCTCATACAAATAACAATGCATATGCTGGACATATACTATGAAAAGGAAAATTTTCTCAGAAAGCTAAAATTATCTTTGACAACTTTCTTTTGGCTGAAAGAAATGGCATATTTTAAAATACAAGAAAATGACCCAGTATATAAATATTTTAGAACCAGAGGAAAAAGAAACTTAATATCATTGTAAAATTCTGGTTGTATATAAAATATATTTTTCATTTTAGAATTTGCCTTTCAAACAATAAAGTGAAAATATGTGATACACTAGTGGCATGAAAACAGTTTCAATCTTTTTTTACCCCTTCAGGAAAAAGAGAATATGCTTTAATCAAAAAGTTTCTGTAGTCCAAATGGCCAAAACAATTTGTGTACACAGATACAGAGAATGTAATATAAAGAGCTTCAGAATGTGTCAGTGCTATCATTAATTATTCATAGGAAACACATCTGGTTTCTTTTTCCACTCGCTCACATTATTTAGACAAAAAAAGAGGGTTACTGTTATAGTATTCTAGGGACTGAGCTACTTGACCAGGGAATTGCAAATGTGTCTTTTTGACATTTTCATTGGAGGATGATCATGGAATGAAATTATATAAACTCAGGAGTAGTGAGAAAACTGCACTCATATTATTGCTGCTTCTTTGCCTCAGGAATTTATATTGTTGTAGAAAGTTTGTGAAGTACTTTTTTGTGTTTGCCAATGTAGTATCACAAATATTGGACATCTATGCTCATGGGCCCAAATAGATACTAGGCCTTCATAATTCTCACTCTTGTTAGTTTGGGAGGGAGGGAGGTCACATATACAAATTAGCAAACCATGAATGGATGTGGGATCACATGAGACAACCAGGTTGTTTTATAGCCAGGATCATTGGGTCTGGAGTCAGGAATACCTAAATTCAACTCTATTCTCAGACACTGACTACCTGTGAGACTTTGAGCAAGTCACTTAACCTCTAGTATTAACCTTTCAGTTCCGTTAATTGAGTTCCCTTAATGGTTGAAAAGTCATAAACCAAATGTTTGAAACATAGGTGCTATAAAATATGATGTTGATGATGATGATGTTGATGATGTTGATAGTTCTGCTTCTATGAATATACATCAAAAGTCATTCATGATACATTGGAAAGAATATTGTATTTGGACCTAGAGAAACTGGATTCATATATCCATCTCTGATTACTGTGTGAACCTGGACAAGTCACTTAGGGCTCTCAGTTTCATTATCTATAAAAATAAGAAGTTGCATTAGATAGTCTTTGAGGTTTCTTCCATTTCTAGATTACAGATCCTATGACACTGTACAAAAGTCCCTTGTCACCCTGTCAAAGTTTTTGCATTTACTTCCTCCTTAGAGAAGGCTATGATGAGGGCCTTTCTTTAGTTTTTTTTTAACATTTTAAACAGTCCCAGCATTATTCACTTGCCATTCATTATTCTTCCAACATAACTGACCCACCTCTTTTCCAAACTCAAATTTCCATCATTGTATGAGAGACAATTGATCTACAGGAAAGAATCCTAATCTCATAACTAGACAGATGAATTTATAATTATCAGATGATGCATACTGCTTCTGTGATCCTGTTGAAATTATTTAAATTCTTTGTGCTCCTGACACCACAGGGAGATTGTAAGTTGTAGATCATTTACCAATCATCATTTATAGAAAGAGATACTTTACCATAGACTCCTTGCACCAAGGAAATTAAAGAAAAATCTCTTCTGCAATTTCTTACATTATAGGTCATCTCTGGAATTTGCAGCTACCTTTTTGTTCTCATTTGGTGTTTTCACTTTCCATGCATTGTTCAGAGACGGTGATGTAGCATGATTTTCAGTCACATAGCATCACCTGAAGAAGAATGTGAGAAACTTTATGGTGTGTATATGTATCTGTGAGGGAGCAGTCTGAAATAATAGAAAATGAAAAAAGTAATTTCCCAAATATTTTTGTCTTTTATCTTCTTCCTGTTCACTACTGAGTTCACTAAAGTCTTCCTAATTCCCAATAAAAATAATATATACAGAGCAACATATCATTGTATATGTAAGGTGCAAATAAAGTGTTGTGCAGTCAAAGAAACTGAGGAATTAAAAAAAGCTTCCTAGGTGTTTAACAGAATTCCATTTTTAAAAAACAGGCAAAAATTCAATAGCTTTTATATTCATGGAGGAATCAGTGAAGGAAGGAGGTTTTCCAAGCATAGAAGACAGTTTAATATACAAAGAATCTTTATCTAATTTACAGAATAGGAATACCATCTGTGCTTACTTCTTACAGATAAATATTGAAGAGAAAACCACCCTTGCCCAGCTTTTATAGTTTGTATTACAGGGTTTGTCCTTTAATTATCTAAAAGGTATTCATTTTACTATAATCAGGCACATATGTGAATATGTCCAAAGAATTATGTCATATTTGCAATGTAAGTAAAAATCACATGTATACAGTCAAGAAGACTAAAGAAATCTAACTCAGATCTTCAATAAAGCTGTACATTGTAAAATGTCTCCATAGTATTGTAAATTAAAATGTCACTCTTTCATATGCAGCATGTATTCTTCTTATTACTATATATATATATGTATATGTATGTATATGATCAACATCATTTTATATTTTGACGTATTCATAACTGTTTAATTACCTGGAATCCCCATAGCAACACAATGTATTGCCGTGTATTTTACTGGCCAATTATTCACTAATGGTTGGTATAATTACCAAGAAAACAGGTCCATAAGAAAAAAATGATTTGCTATCTTTCCCTTTCTAGCCCATTCATAAATCACTGTCTGGAATGAGTGTAAGTTTTCCCACTATAGTGCTATTGCTAGTGGGTTATGGCATTTTCAGAGTTTTAAATACTTCAGACACAAAAATATGTGCTTCAGTGGAGTTGACTGTATCATACAGGATGATAGAATTTTTGAGCTGGAAAGCACCTTAGAGATTGAGCCGACATATGCTAACTCTGCAAAGATGAACACAATTATTCAGTGTGACACTGGGTGAAGGCACATCACTGAAATATCCAACATTAAGGTAGGGCAAAGTATCATAATACCATCCTATTCAGAATGGACACAGAGAAGGAAATGAAGTGATGATTGCAGGCAGCTAGGTGACAGGACATTTTAGTTTAATGTCTCTGATATGTTTAGTTTGGCATAAAAAAATCAAATGAGTTAGCATATGTAGAGTACTTTGCAAACTTGAAGAAACTAGATAAATGTCAGCTATTATTAGATATTACTATTTGAGGCTGTGACTTCAAGCTACCTTTCCTTCCTTATTATTTTCACAAACTCTCCATTATACCTAAGTTATTCTTATTGTGCTTTATATATAATAATTCAACTTTCATTTCTGTGGTTTTGCCCTGGCAAAGTCACTATGTCTGTAAAATGCTCCCTATTCATCTTCATTGTTTAGACTTCCCAAGTTTCATTCAAGACTTAGTTCAGATCTTATCTACATGAAGTTTTTTCTAATCCTTTCACCAACAAGTACTCTTTCTCTCCAAATTTCTCTACATCTGCTTTGCACATAGCTCCATTGGTACATGTTGTCTTTTGTCCTTGAATTCCTAATGCTACATATATTGTAAGTGTAAAAGAGTACCTTGAAGGAAGAATCTGCATCAATTGATGTAGTGGCATATACTAACAATAATGTGATAATATTTATATTTTAACTAAAATTATAACATGTGCTCATAATTATTGTATGTAAAGTGCCTTTGCCCTGATAGAAGATATTTCTCTTAAAATGTTTAATATGAGAAAAATAATTGTGCATTAATTGAAACAAGTGATATTGTGGTCCTTCAAGTGAAAATGCTTGTTGAATGATAGTCAAGAAGCAAATTTTTCTGTTTAATAATTTAGTTTTGGTCATAATTGGTTCTTCCTATCTTAATAATTCAATAATATTATTTTCTTTTAGTAATAGTGAATTTTGGAATGCTATAATATCAAAGACAGATACAATACAAAGGGGAAGTACATGGTGGGTGAAAGTAAGTCTTGAAATATTGCCAAAGATGTTGTCTATGTAACAACTGGCACATAAGATATTTTTTAGAAAAGAATTAGGAAAGACTGTGGACAGGTTTAATTGCTAGAGATGGTAAGAACAGTAGATAGATGGTTTATACCCTACACTGTGAAATGTCAATAGACTCAGAGGCAACATGAAATAGAGAAATGATCACAAGACTTGCAATCCCAAAGACGTGGATTTGAATTCTACTTATTAGTTGTTGGGGTTTTAAACAAGTCACTCAACCTCCCTGGGCCTTACTCTGTAAAGTGAGGGGCTTGGATTTGATGATGATTACAGTCATTTCCTGCTCTAAATCTATGAAAGAGGAGGTTTTTCAGTACATTTGGAAATACCATAAGATTTAAGATTTTACAAATAAGGAAACTAAGACTCAAAAAATGTGAGTTATGTAAGGTTATAGAGGCAGAACCCATAAGAGATAGTGTTTTAAGCTAATGTCTTCTGATTCTGAAGCCACTATTCTTTGCACTGTACCACACTATTTTGTATGAGATTTAGGAGGGAATATGAAGGAGATGAATCATACAGAACAAGAAGGTACAAATGGATTGTGGTCTGATTCAATGGTAGAAATTTCTAGTTGGATGAGAACACAGATCCATTAAAATGTTATAGTATATTATATAAGAGATAGTGGACTATCATTGTAGAACATCCTTAGGATTACAGATTTAGAAGTGGAAGGGACCTTTGACTCAATGCAGCCATTTTGCAGATGAGGAAAATGAAACCCAGTGAGGTGCCATTGTTATAGAATTAGTAAACTATCAGATATAAGATTTGAACTTTGATGCTCTGGGGAAAAATGCACAGGTTAGAGGAAAACAGGAACTGTCATTATTTTCATGGAGCTTATAATCAGAGGACCTGCCATTTACTCATATTTAAAATGCAAAAAATATATGACCTCATTATAAATATAAATAACAGGCTATAAGTCAGAGGGTAGAAGAATCATCATGGACTAGTGGATCAGCAAGACTTTCTGGAGGTAGGTGCCATGAAAGGTGGATTTTAAAGAGTGGTTGGAATTCAACAGCTCTTAAAGTCATGAAGAAGGGCATTACAGAAAGAAAATAATGACCTCTGCAAGCATAATTAAAGGTAGTATAGAACTAGGTACTAGAGATGATACAGAAAAAAAAAAATGTGTAAAAAAAGAGTTTGGGGAATGTACAAAGGTCATTTCATTTATGACCTTGGTTCCTGGAGTTCATAGCTCTGCAGAAAGGACTCTTTTCCCCTAAGGAAACAATTAGAGTTGGTTTTCCTACTCAATTATCAAAAGTGCATAATGATTACCATCCTTCCATTCACTGATGCAAGCTAATTTAACAAAAACTGCTAGTTTTTCTCATGAGAATTCATAGATTTAGACCAACAAATTTCAGTTGGGTTTCTAACAAAAGCCTTAAGATTTCCTATACATCTTCAATTTCCCTTCAGTCCTTAAAAGAAAATAGCATGCTAGTAAACTACAACATGAGAGCATATTTGTCATGTATCACTTAGAAGCAGCTTAGTATGTGGTGGAACCCTGTACTTGAAATCAGAAGACATGGTCCCGTCTTAACTCAGACACCAGAATTGCATCTCTGAACTAATCCCTCCATCTTTCTAAACTTTGGTTTTCTTTACATGCAAAATGAAATTGATAATAATCAATAATCTACCTAATAAGGCTATTGAGAGGAAAGTGCTTTGTAAACCTTAAAGAGCATTATAAATGTGAGCTATAATGATTGATACTCAGGGGTAACTTGCTATGCAGAGGAAAAGGACTTTTGGAGAGAGAATTAAAGGCCGAAGAGGCCAAATTTTGCCTAATGGTTAGTGAACTGAGCTTGAAGAGCTGATGACCATATAAACTTGCATTCATTGATTGCCTAATGGAGTAGGTACACAAACAGACAAGTGGTCAAGGAACTCCTATTTAGCTGATCTCTGAAACTGGTTATCTGATACTGACTAAGTCACTTGCTGTTCCTCAAGCAATAATCTAAATCGATGATATAGAGCTGGCAAAATGGAGGGAGTCCTCTCCTGCCCCTCCACCCTCCACCCCACCCCACCAGAGTAAATCATGGATGCTATGTGTATTCAAGTAATAATGACCTTGTCCTTATATAGCATTTCAGTTTATCTTCCCAATAATTTTTAATGATTTTGTGTGAAATGTATGTGTATATATATATATATACATACATATTTATATACATTTCTACATACATATAGAGTATATAGAGTATATACATATATATGTATATATTTATATATACACATATGCATTGTATAAATGTTTATATGTACCCTGTGTGTCTATGTCTGTGTGTCTCTCTAGGTGTACATAAAACTATACACTCCTAAGAATATTTTCATATATTGATACACATTCACATACATACATATATGTATATGAATGTATCTTCATACATATGTACATATGTGTATGAGAAAGCAGTCTTATAACTTGTCTTACACAGAGTTACTTGCTGGATAGTTAAGCCTGGAGTTAGGAAGATTCTTCTTTCTGAGTTAAAATGTGACCTCAGATACTTACTAGCTGTGTGTCTCTGGGCAAGTCAATTAAGCCTGTTTACCTCAGTTTCCTCATGTGTAAAATAATCTGGAAAGGGAAAGGGCAAACCACTCCAGGATCTTTACCAAGCCAACCCCAAATGAGTTGGAAAGAAGCCACACACAAAAAAGGGATGAACAAATATTTATACTAATTACAGTTTGCAAAGAACTTTAAATTGATAAAACAATCCCCTCAGAGTTGGGTAATAAAAGTATCATCTACTTCTACTTTCCTTTGCTAGCCTATTTTTGGGTAAACTGAGACTCAAAACTAATAGAGATGTCAGAGATGGAAACTGAATTCAGGTTCAGACTAAAATTCTTTCTATTATAGAAATTAGCTGAATTAAAATAAGATCATGTGTACATCATGCCTATTAGGTATTTATATTTGGGGTGGGGTTCAAGACCTTGGTTATCCAATTTGTCTCAGGAATTGGGCAAATCATTTCACCACTCAGTCTCAATTTCTTCCTCTCTAAAATGAAGAAGCATTACCACCTAGCTTGTAAAGTTGCTATGACTTGTCTAAACTGATTGTAATTTTTAATACTAAGCTTAGAAAACAGAGACAGGAAAACCATATATATGCAATGACTAATACACTAATGAAAATGGAAAGCATAGCCACATACCATTAGAAACTGTTACAAAATTATGTCCTCGAAGATATAAATGAGATATACCTTTCCCTGCTTCTTTGTTAGTCGAAAGCCTTTTGATATATTGATTAGTGGTCATTTCTCACTCCTTCCTTTACAATTCCCTCTACCATTCCTTTAAACATTTTTTTAATAAGTGACTTTTCTTTTCTGGCATGGATAGGGGTAAAAGCTTATACTGGAAAATGCAAATAATGGAAAACCAAAAGATTTCAATATAATTTTATATTAAAACAAAGTAGCAAACCTAAACCTAAGAAGCACATGTATTTCTGTAAATATTGTGGAATTGGATCTTTCCTTTGAGACTCAATTGAACCTATCTTGATATATGGTCATGTATATGTATAAGAGAGAGAAGACTACTGCTTGCCTTCCAGGAAAGGCCTAAAGGGAAAGCAAAAAAAACAGAGCATCTGCTTGACACTTAGCTTATGATGGAGAGTCCCTCATAAGAAAGTAGAGAGAGAGAGGGAAGATAAGGTTGGAGAGGAAAGCAGAGAGAAAGAGAGATTATTTTTCATAAGATCTTATTCTTGTGAAATATCATTTTATATTTCTGATTTCATCACCTCACATATCAGTCTCCTTTTTGTTAGAATATCTTCTTGTTTCTCATCTCTCAAGGACTCGAGCCAATACCATACCATCTGCCTTCCAATCTCAAGGTCATAATGTTCCCTGACTTCTCTATTTTGCTTCCAACCAACTTTCTGGATTTTGCCACCATGCTTCAGCTACCAGTTCACCCTGGAGCTTCTCCCATTGTCTGGAATTTCCTCACCTTGAAACATCCATCTATCCCTATATCTTCTTAACCTGGGACATCCCTCCACCAGGCTAATTCACTTCATTTATTGTTGAATTCTAACTCCATTTTAAGGGAGAGACCAAAGCTGACTAACCATCATGCCCTTCCCTGGCTCTGCCTCTCATTTTTTTGGATTTTGATATCAAACTCACAATATGGGTACCTTTCAACTAACCTACTTTTCAGATCCCCTTTCTTTTTTTTCTTTTTTCATTACAATGTAAACTTCTATAGGCAAGATTATCTTTCTTTTTGCTTCTAATTACATAAAGTACAATATTTGCCACATAGCGAGTTGCCTTAATAAATACTTGTAGTCTTGCCTCATTGCCTTACATCCAATATTTGAGTTCAAGACAAGAGGTAATTGTGGAGTAAGTTCTTGAAGTGAGCATTCCATTAGTCATATGTTGGGGTGGTGTGGGGTGCAGGGGCACTTCTTGTCTATGTGTGAATTGAAATAGACAGTCCTTTTTGTTTCAGATTATGCAATTTTTAATAGGATGCATCCTTTTTTGTCTGGTTTCTTTAGCAAAGCTAATCTTACTCCCTTTATTGCTAACTCTTTTTATGGCTACTGTCAATTAGTGATGTACACTTACAACATATCTTAGAATTCTGGAGTTTATAGCTATAAGTCTTCTGAAGTACAGTTCTCTATTTTTACAGAGGATGAAACTGAGTGGTAAAGTGGTATACTGCAAGGTACCTGGGTATTTAGTAGGAGAACCTAGAAACAAATCTATTTTTTCTTTTTTTAAATCATGTGTTCTTTCCATTGTGCATCCACTTTGGGGATATCCCAAATTTTTTAATTTCCCACTGTTAGATCATGGGCATATACTTCAGTCTATCTTTCTCTCATAAACTCTCTAACTATCCCTAACAACTCTTAAGAGGACCAAATGGAGTGATATGTGCTAAACTGTATAAAATATTATATGAATGAATGGTTTTTACTAAAATGCTGATGTTAATATTATCTTGCTACACATATCTGGTTTTTTTTTTTTTTTTTTGCAAGGCAAATGGTGTTAAGTGGCTTGCCCAAGGCCACAGAGCTAGGTAATTATTAAGTGTCTGAGACCAGATTTGAACCCAGGTACTCTTGACTCCAGAGCTGGTGCTTCATCCACTGTGCCACCTAGTCACCCCACACTACACATATCTGTTATAAATACATATAGGTTTATTGTAACAATTAAGTATTGTTATAATTTTCATACTGCCTATAAAAGATTGTTACTACTAACTCAAAATATTTCAAAGGATATTATGAATTATAAGTTGTATGCCAATTTCATAGCTCCCGAGATGATGCTGTTTTAAAAGACAGGGAGTGGCAATTACAGCATGTGACACATGGGAGAGTGAATATTTAACTCTTTATCTAGTGTGCAATCCTATATAAGTAAAGCACTATATCGCATTTTGGTTATTAGTATGTCAGTTTAAAATGTATTAGTGAAATTTCATCTAATTATTGAACATACATTTTTCTTTCTTTTAACAAAACTTTAAGTGTTTTAATAGCTATTTTGTCTTTTTTTCTTGGAAGGAGTTTTATTTAAATCTTTTAATTCATCTGTTTTACTGAAATGTGTCTCCCTGATAAATGAATCTTTTTGTTGTAAAGAATCATTCTGCTTATTTAAGAACCATACAGACAATTATGGGTTGTATTTCTATGTCTCACACAGATACATTCAACAATGATGAAAATTTGCACATTCATAAAGTATCTTTGATATCACATCATAAAGTCATTTCTATTTGAGAGAGAGCACTATTGTCGTCTCAGTCTTCTGATGGAGAAAATCAAGGATTTTAAATGACCTACCTGTTGGTCCATTATGATTTTTTCTTTTCTTTTTTCTTTTATATACCAATGCCACCAATGAACTTTGCTGTTTTTTTTTTAACAAAACCATGTTTATTACGATTATCTTTTTCTTGGTATCGTCATTAAGAAGTTATAAAAAACCAAAAAAACCCAAAGGCTATTATAATAAAGGACTAAGAATCAGGAACACTATATACTGAGGCCTCCCTCCTTAACAGTGTTTCCAGGAGAGTTTTTAAGTTTCTAACTTACAGAGCAACTGCAAAGATGAAGGGAGTTTGAAGAATTTCCCATACATATGATATCATAGATCTGAAGCAAAAACAAAACAAAGAAGAGACATGGGTCCTCTCTATCTGTCTGCTCAGAGTTAGATGGGGTAGCTATACTTTTGTGGGATTCAAGATCCAGTTCTCATTTCTAATATATTTAATTTTAAAAATTAAAATAGAGTGATCAGACTCTGAGAAAATAATTCAATTCACAGTAGTCCTAAGTCCTGAGAATTTTAGTTTCAGCTTCAGAGGATGCCCCAAATTCAGGACTCATATACTAACAATAGAATTCCATGAAAATAGTCCTTTTTTAAAATTCTGAGCACTAAAATTAATTTCTAGAGGGTAATCACTTTTATGAAATCAAAGATTCATTTTAAGAATAACCATCCTAGATTCCTGTTTCTTATTTTACATGCTAACATTTGGTAACCACAAACATTATAATGATCATAATAGGAAGAATAACTCAGATCCATTGCTTGAAAATTTGCAAAGTGTTATAAAATGCTTATGGGGAAATACTGTAAGTGACTATTAAATAGGTTAGAGGCCTTTTAACTCCCAGAGTGAAACAGTTAAGTTCTTGTCATACATCTACATAATATAATGAGAGACACCTTATATGTTTTTATTGTTTATTTATTTATTTTTGTTTTTTTGACGCCTTATATCTGTTTAAGTATATCTTAACTATTTGATTTCTAAATTATTTTTAAAAACATATAATCATTTATTTATTTTGTTTTATTTTGTTTTATATTTGTTTTTTGGTTTTGTTTTCATGTTTCTGCAGGGAAATGAATCACTTTAATGCTTTTAAGTTTTCAAAATTATTTATATATTATTCTACTGCACAACAAAGCCTTAAGGTAGATATTATTATTGTCTCCATTTTATAGATAAGGAAAATGATAGAAAATAAAGTGACTTTCTCAAGATATCCCCATTGTCAAACTCGGACCTTTATAATTCCAAATCTAATGCTCTATCTCTTCCTTCATAATTTTTATTTTTTAATATAATAGATTATTTAATCCAAAAATATTTTTAAAAATGTCAAAGAAATTGGGTTTACAAATTATTTTCATCAGGTCAGTAGGTAGCAGAGCTTTTTTGATGCCTGCTGATAGATGAGTCAATTAAGTTTAAAGATAAACCCAGAGTGCAGAATTTAGATGTGAATCCAGCTCCAAATCCATGTTTGTTTGCTCATTCATGCTATCTCTTAGCTAGCTATTAGGGATAATACCACCTATGGCCATTCAAGCTGTCTACACTACAGACCAATGATATTGATGCTTACTATACTGGAGGAACCTTGGTATTAGATAGTACAATGTATTCATTGGTACAATGAAATCTGTCCACAGAAGATAAATAGAAAATCCATGGTAAATACCAGTCTTGAGTTCAATATAAGCCACAAAGAAATCCAACTAGATGAGCATTCACTTTTTGTACGTTAGTATAGAGAAAATAAAGTCACATTTGAAGTGGAGGGATTAAGACAATGAGCTTTACCACCTACTCAGAGCAGTTCTGATAGTGATTTCGACTTTCTGAACAGAGGTGAGGACCTCCGATAAAGCACTGGTTAGTTTGGCCAGAGATTCAAAAATAGTAAATAGCCTTTAAAAACAGCAGGTCAGTCATGGTAGAGGCCAAGTTTATAGTTGTCTCTCAGAGACCTGGAAGTTAGATTAAAAAAAAGGAAGATATTTTTAAAGCTGTAGTTAGAGCCAGCAACAAGTGAAAGGTCTGAACATTGTAGGGATTCAATTATAAAACCTCTGAGATCTCTTGCAACTCTTAACTGCATATTACAATATAAAACTGGTTGGATAATAAGTTAATGATGTCATGTTTCAAAATATTATTTTGGGCATTTAGAATGCAAAATCTATGCTACATAAAGAAATGTGCACTCTTTTCTGGATTGAATATTTTATTGCCCTTCGAGGTTTCCAGTACTGCCTATTTCTTCTTTCCAATTTTGTTCATTTAGTTTTTAGAGAAATTACCTAACTGTGATATTCACCATTTACTTTGTTATAAAGCAAAACTCTTTCCTGAATACAAAGTCAGATAGATTGTAATGCAAATTATATTGCATAGTCAAAAAGAACCTGCTGATTCACAATCATTTTATCTTTGATCACAAAGAATCACAAACTTTATATCTTTCATCAGAATACTTATATGGAATAAAATTGTTTATTAAAATTCTTTTCCAATTGTTTACAGGCAGTGCTGGCACGCCAGTCACTTTCAATGAAAATGGAGATGCGCCAGGACGTTATGACATTTTCCAGTATCAGATAAACAACAAGAGTACAGAATATAAAATAATTGGTCATTGGACTAACCAGCTTCACCTAAATGTAAGTATCTATGATAATTAATATTTTTCTGGTTTTATTCATTTAAAAAATCAATTTATAGTCTTACTTTATAGGTATGTTGTGCATTTTTCCAACTATGTAATACATACAATCCATTGCTCAGCTGGAGAGGCATAGCAGATGAGGACCTTTCCTTAAAGTATAGAAAAGTTGGGTTAGTTCTATGATTGTGGACAAGTCCTTTAACTTCTTTCTGGTTTTCTAAGAATAAATTGCAGACTTGCCAATGTGTATTGGTGGGGAAAGTTTTTGAACTAGTAATTTTCTTACCATGAAATCTCTGATCCAAATATTAAACAAAAAAGTATCTAAGAGGTCTTCTGTCCTCAGTTTCCATTAATGATCATATTCAGACCCTGCTACACTAATTTCTGATTCATGAAGAAATCACTGTGTTACAGGCCATATTTCTGGCCTCATTTTTTTTTTTGATTTGGGGGTAATGGAATATATATTGTAATTCTTTATTATTATACTTATTCCCAAATATAATTCTCTCTCTTGATTTTGAATGTTTATTAGTGTAATCACTTGCATATGCTGGGGCAGAAATATAGGAATGGGATGGAATGATATTCAACAAGAAGTCTTTGGGGGTTATTTGTCTTTGTTTTTCACATCAGTTTTGCCTAATGCCATGGTAATAGGTAAAAAAAGAGGATGAAAGGATAAAATAAATATCCAATCTTCTGGCTTATAATGCTTTTATTCTTCCAACTCCCCTAATATATAAGTATATTATATTTATAATCCTATATAGGGTTATATAAAATAAAAGCGCACACTTTCACATGATCTTTTTTTTGCCTTTTCAGTGCTGCAGAAGCAAAGTGAATACTTCCTTCTAATTAAGGAAAAATAAACCATGCATTGGCAGTTCCAATTGCAATCTTATCCTTCATTATATAGTGTCCATACTATAGAAACTTTATGGTCATTAGAGATGACCAGGAAATCAATAAGGATTTATTAAGTACCTACTATGAGTCTGTCAGTGTGCTAGACTTTGGAGAATACAGTCCCTATCCTTGAAGAATGTACTTGCTTAGTAGGAATGATGTAGTTTTTTTTATGATGAAATGCTATTAAGTCGATTTAAAACTGTCTAGGAAACAGTAATAGCCAATGCATTTTTTCACCCTAATTTAAGTGTTTTTCCCTTTCTATTTGATCTTGAAAGGCCCCTCATAATACAATAATAGCACTCTTCATTTCCCTAAAGGATAATTAAGTAAATTGTGAATCTCTTGGCTAGAAGGTAAAACAAATAAACAAACAAAAATAAGAATTGAGCAGTAGAATACTGTGAATGATTTAACTCTAAAAATTTTCAATTCATTTATGCTTTGCTTACATTTGAATACCAGCAAAGAGGTTGATTTGGTATTATAATACATTCTTCAGTTCTGCATGTCCAAATATGCTCATTGAAGTGATGTATTTATGCAATGTATTTATCCAGAGTTCTCATCAAAGAAGCCGATGATAAGCAATAACAAAAACAACACTGGAGTATTTACAATTTATTGCTCCTTTGAGATGACTTCACAATAATTATCACAGTACTGCATTCAATAATGCATAAAATTGACTTCCCTTCCCAGCCACTGCTGTGTGAAACCACCTCACCACAGCTCAACAGTCAACTGTGTATTTATTGAAGGCTGGAGATGTTTCACTTCTTTGTCTCCCCCTCCACAGCCTCCCCCTTTCCAGGGACCAAAACCAAAAATCTCCTGAAACACAGATTATTAATAATGTACATTCTTGCTGTCATTGTGTGATAATAACAGTCTTTTTAAAAAAGTATTTTGAAAGTGAACAAATGAAAAATAAAAAAAATAACAGGAATAAGAATATGTATCTACTGAATTATAAAAAAAAGAAAGATATGAGACTTCTTTCAGATGGATTCACCTGATACAAATGAGTGGTGTGTAAAATCAGCTGAACCTTCACTGCTGCTCAGCAATCCATTTACTTAATTCTTACTAATTTTATATCTCATTTCTTACAGAGACTATTCCAAGACTTTCCCTCTCCCTTAATATCCTGACCTAAATCCTCTCCCTCCGAATTTACAAACAAACATGTAAATTACTCTCTCTTCTTCATTGAAAAGACTGAGACCATCATGTCTCAGCTTTTTGGCTCCCTTTTAACTTCCTCAAAACACAGCATTATTGGCTCCTGTTCTCCTTGTCATTGTACAGGAGGCTGTACTCTTGCTGCTTCCGAAGACCTGTGTCTATCTCTAAGACTTCTGGAAGTGAAAGTCTTTCCTTTACAGACCTCCAATTCCTTTTCCATTGACTACAAATATAATGACCAACATGCTTATAACTCTCTATTATTTTTTTCCCTTTAAAGCCCTTGACTCTCTAACCAAATACCATTTATTTTTCTGTTCACTGCTAAACTTCTTTATTGACTTGTCTACAATTGGTGTCTCTATTTGTTAACCAACCAGTCTTTTTACCACTTTTTATAATCTGATTTCCATTCAAATCTCTCTATTGACAAGATTTTCTCTAAAAATGACAAGGGACCTGAAAGATTGATCAATGGAGAGTATGAATAAGTATCAAGTATCAATTAAGGTAATTCGTCCCTCAGTTACTACAAGAATAGTGTCTAGAGGTTCACAAGTAGGGATAATTTCCTTCCTATTTTTAGTTTAAAAAGATGTGTGGATTCATTTATTTCACATATTCATTAACTTATCAATTTTTATTTTCTCGAATACCTAAATTTCCTAATTTCATTTGCCCTCTTATATTTTTTTTCTTTTGGAGCATTGTAGAACATTTTATTCATATTTCTATGATAAAATATAAAATTTCTCTTTATTTTTTATTTTTAACAGAAAAGAATTATTTATAAAAAGAAATTTAAAATAACACTAAATGGAGTTATATGATCTATAACATATAACTTGTTTTTAAGACTTGTAAAATATGATAATAGATAATTTAATTAAATATATAGTGAACTAGGAAATATCTAATCTTAATTTTTTTTTGTTTTTGCTTTTTGTCTAGGCTTAGATCTGTCAGTATTGCTTCTTAGTTTTAAAACAACCCCCCCCAAAAAAAGCAGAGGGTCAAGAAATACTTTTTGGGATACTCATAAAATGTTAAAAGTTTTTGTTCATTTGTGAATAGGTGTCTTTATAATGTTTTCAATAGTGCTGGAATCATATGATTTCATTTGTGAGTAGTGACTATCTGATACTATGCTGGATTATGTATTTACTTTTTGTTTAGGAGAAGTCTATTTGGTTTAAAAATCAGTTTGTTTTTCATTATTTCTAGAATCTCAGCTTCTTTTATAATTGTCAAACTGCATGTAGCTTAAAACAAACATCTAGTTTTACATAAAAGACCATCATCTTTAAAGGAATCCCATACTTCCCTTGTCGTAGTCTGAAAGACAATAGCAGTAAAACATCTTTGGGGATAGAGTCATAAAAACACTGCAAATATCCATAATCTTGACTTTTAATTCAAAAAGTAGAAAATGCACTGAAAAATATGTGTCATGTTGTCATGGAATCTTCAAGATCATACTTATGGAGATGGGTGTCTTTTATTTCAGACTAATTTCATCTGTTATCCAGGAATTTGCTCTAACTTGTAGAGTAATAGATAGTAAGTTGACATGACTTAGAGATCTACCCCCCTCCAAGCATATGAGCAGTTAGGAATTCAAATTTATGTAAAAGAGCAATGTGAGGAAGATCAAAATGGGAATGAATCACTGCAACAGCAATAGAGCTGGAGACTAGTAGGGTAGAGAGAGGCTGGGCAGAAAACACCAATCATGAGATCATCATTTCCAAGGCTATGCTTGTTGGATTCACCCCAACTAATACATAATATGTCATTATTTAAAACTATCAGAAACTTCATTCCAACTCTACCTCCCTTTACATTTTTTAATTAAATAAATATTTTATTTGTTTTCCAAATATATCCAATTGTAGTTTCTACCTATCACTTTTTGGTAAAGTTTTGAATTTTACACTTTTTCCCCCATCCTCGCTTGCCTCCCCACTCTGTCCTGCAGAAAGCAATCCCATAATCTTTATACTGTTTCTATGCATTGATTGAAATCGAATGTGAGAGAACAAACATATCCTTGAGGGAAAGATAAAATATTAGAGATAGCAAAATTATGTAGTACTTAAACCAACTTTTTTAATTGAAGATAATAATTTGTAGTCTTTGTTTAAATACCACAGTTCTTTCTCCAAATACAGATAGTATTCTCCATCACAGATCCCCTAAAATTGTCCCTAATTGTTTCACTGATGGAATGAGCATGTCTATTAAGGTTGATCATCAACCCCATGTTGCTGTTAGGGTGTACAGTTTTCTGGTTCTACTCATCTTGCTCAGCATCAGTTCATGCAAGTCTTTCCAGGCTTCTCTGAAATCCCATCCCTCCTGATTTCTAATGGAACAATAGTGTTCCATAGCATACATACACCACAATTTGTTTAGCCATTCCCCAATTGATGGACATTCACTTTATTTCCAATTCTTTGCTACTACAAAAAGAGCTGCTATAATTATTTTTGCACAAGTGATATTTTTACCATTTTTTCATGATCTATTCAGGGTATAGATCCAGTAGTAGTAGTATTACTGGGTCAAAGGGTATACACATTTTTATTACCCTTTGGGCATAATTCCAAATTGCTCTCCAGAAAGGTTGGATGGGTTCACAGCTCCACCCACAATACATTAGTGTCCCAGATTTCCCACATCCCTTCCAACATTGACTATTGTCCTTTCTGGTTACATTGGCCAGTCTGAGAGGTGTGAGGTAATACCTGAGAGATGCTTGAATGTGTATTTCTCTAATCAGTAATGATTTAGGACAATTTTTCATATGACTATGGATAGCTTTGATTTCCTCATCTGCAAATTGCCTTTGCTTATCCTTTGATCATTTGTCAATTGGGGAATGGCTTGTTTTTTTTTTAATAAATTTGACTCAGTTCTATATATTTTAGAAATGAGTCCTTTGACAGAAACACTAGCTGTAAAAATTGTTTCCCAATCTACTTTATTTCTTTTGATCTTGGTTACAGTGGTTTTGTTTTGTTCAAAAGCTTTTTAATTAATGTAATCAAAATTATCCAGTTTGTTTTTAATGATGTTCTCCATCTCTTCCTTGGAAATAAACTGCTTCCCTTTCCATAGATCTTACAGGTAAACTACTCCTAGTTTTCATAGTTTGCTTATAATATTGATTTTTATGTATAAATCCTGCATCCATTTTGATCTTATATTGGTATAGGATGTGACTTACTTTATATTTGAAGAAATTGATGCCTAGAAGATCATAAAACTTGTCCAAGGTCACTCAGGTAATTAGACAGCAGAACCAATATTTGTATTTATGTCCTCTGACTCAACACTCTTTCCATAATTCTACTTTATGCCCTTCCAAACTTATGCTTCAATTCAGTTACTTTTTTTTCTCTTGCTGCTCCTGTCAGGGGACACTTCACTTCCTTACTCTGAACATTTTTCTGACTGTCTTCCATTCCTGGAGTTTCCTTCTCTCTTCATCTTTTCCCTTTCAGATTTCTCTGACTTCCTACAAGTATCAGATTAATTTCCACCTTTTACAAGAAGCCCTTTCTTATCTTTAATTAGTCCTATATAGATCTTATTTGCACATTGTTGTTGCTTGTATATAATCCCTCCCACTGAACCATGTACTTCTTTGCATTCAAAAATATTATTCTGAGAAAAGTTCCATTGGCTTAACCATTGTTTTTGTTACAAAAAAGTGTTTCCCCTTTTCCCTTCTCAATCAATCAATCAATCAATCATTATTAAGCACTTTCTTTAAATCCTGAACACAGTTTAGGGAATACAAAAAAAGGAGCAAAAGACAGTTCCTGTCCTTACAGAGCTCACAATATAATGGGGAACACAGCAAATATATAAATACTAACAAGCTAAATGCAGAATACACAGGAGAAAATTAACAAAAGGAAAACACTAGAATTAAGAGGGTTTGGTAAGGGCATCCTAAAGAGGATGAAATTTTCACTGTGACTTAAAGAAACCCAGATAAGTCAATAGATGGAAATTAGGAAAGAGAGCATTCTAGGCTTTGGGAACAGTCAGAAAAAATGCTTAGAACTGAGAGGAGTGTCTTATTTGTGTAATAGCAAAAGAGGAGAGTGTCACTGAATCACTGAATCCATGGTGGGGGTAAGATGTCAGATTGAAAAGGTAGAACGGGCCTAGGTTGTGGAGGACTTTAATATTTGATCCTGGACAAGAGATCACCTAGGTAACACAGCCAATAGAGTGCTGGGAATGTAGTCAGAATAACCTCTTCTTTCTGAGTTAGAATCTGGTCTAATATTAACTAGCAGTGTGACCATTTAACTCTTAATTTTTGGCCTCAGTTTTCTGCTCTATAAAATAAACTGGATAATGAAAGAGCAATCCACTACAGTACTTTTGTGAAAAAACCCAAACAGGACAACTTGGACACTACTGAACAACACTAACCTGAAGATTAAAAGGAGACACAGAATTTATTTGTAGGGAGTGACAAACATGTATTTCAGGAAACTCACTTTTGTGACTAAATGGTGGATGGATTGGAATGGAGAGAGATTTGAGACAGAATAGTCAATAGCGCATTGTAATTTTCAACATGGGAGGTAAAGAGGACCCATGCCAGAGTGGTTGCAGTGTCAGAGAAAAGGGGACATATTTCAGGGATGTTACAGAGATAAAATGAATAATCCTTAACAACAGATCAGATTGGAGGGAAGGGTGGCACAGTGAAAGACAGTGAAGAGTCAAAGATGACAAGGATGTAAGCATAAAACGATTGGAAGTATGGTGGTACCCATTATAATAATAGGGTAGGTAGAAAGGGAAGAATATTTTGTGGGGGGGGAGATAATAAGTTAGTTTTAGACATGTTGAATTCATGATTTTTATTGCATATACAGTTTAGAAGGGTCTGAAAGATAGTTTGGTATATGAGATTGGAGATCAGCAAAGTGTTTTAAACAGGTATGAGAACCATCAACTTTGAAATAGAAGTTAAATATATTGGGTATGGTAAGATTACCAAATAATATAGAGGGAGAAGAGGATAACAGGGTTCAGGACAAAAATCCTATGGGAAAACTGTATGCTTATTAACTGGCACCATCTTGATCAGGCTTTAATCCCCTTATGCCTGGAATATTTCAAAAACCCACTAGTTGATGATCCTACCTCAAATCTTTCTCTATTCTTGACCATCTTCTACTCTGGTAATAATTAAATCTACCTAAAGTGTCGATCTGACCCTGATATTTCACTATTCAATAATGTCCAGTGTCTCCATGTCTACTTCTAGGATTCATTTTCAGGATCCAATATAAAATCCTCCTTATGGCATTCACAACTCTTCAGAGGGGTGGCTAGCTGGAAGAGTGGATAGAGCAGCAGCATTGGAGTCAGGAGTAGCTGAGTTCAAATCTGACCTCAGACACTTAATAATTACCTAGCTGTGTGACCTTGGGCAAGCCATTTAACCCCGCTGCCTTGAAAAATCTAAAAAACAAAAACAAAAACAAAACTCTTCAGAACTTGACCCATTCCTATGTTTCCAGTCTATGTAAACTTTGCTCCCTTTCATCTACTCTCCTTTCCAATGACAATGGTCTTCTTATTATTCCTTTGATAAGACATTCCCTGACATGCCTGGCTACCTGAATGAATTCAAACATTTTCCCTATCAAAACTTTTGTGAGTAGAGACTCTCTCATATGTGAGTGGGCATTATTTTAATACTTGAATGAATTTCAGTATCTCTAATATGTACCATGAGACTAATAAAAACTTGGAATTCAGTAGTGCTCCATGTGTCTGACTCTGTGTCTATCCATTTGTCCATCTATCATCTTTCTGTTACCAACCTAGCAATGAAACTTTTATGAATATCTCCCAATTTAGTTAGGTAGCAACCTACATAGACTTGATTAAGAGACCTAAAGTTCACACCTGAGCTTCTGGTGCTTAAAATCTTTCCAAACTGGCTGTATCTTCCATTGTCAGTACTCTCCTGGAAGGGCACTGAGGAGCCTAGTGTTGCCTCCTGGTCACAATGATGTAGCATCTTGTAGGAATTAAGTCAAGACTGAATGGACACATTTTGGTGATATGATGAATCTTGAAGTGAAACAAATTGTCCTTTTTCTCAAGAATCCATATATATACAACTGTGTAACCCTTTGCCAATTGCTTAATCTTCATTACCCCTATTGTGATTGACTTTTCCAGCTTTATGCAAGTAGCATATGTTCTTCATTCAGTAATTATGATCAGAATGTATAATTTGGTTATTTTGATTTAGTAACCATGCATGAAGGACATTTTGTCTGCTGGAAAGTGAATTTGAACAATGATGCCCCTGCGTTTCACCAGACTGAATTTCTCAAGTGGCGGGTAGTCCTTATTAGTGATTACAAAACATATTGCAACCTGGAGGTTCAGAGTAAACAGAAGTGCCTGAACTGTGAACAAAGGGGCCATATGCTGTTTCTGGTCCATAGAGAGAAAGGGGATTGAGGGTAGTGTATTGACTTAAAATAGTTCAGTATTTACTTTTTTTTAGCTTTCAAGTATTAGCTACTTTATTTGAAAAAAAACATAGAGATAAAACATATCTTTGTCTGATTGTAGTGTATTTTTTTAAAGTCAAGTCTTGCTATTTGGGATTAAATGATTATAAGCAATGTGAATTGAACTAAGTCTCTTTTTTGCCCAAATGTAGCATGGATTATAAACCTCAGGGATAACTTCTTTGACTCCTTTCCATAATGAAGTCTCCTGATGCAAGTGACCTTTCCAGTTTCCCTGCCATGCCCTCTAAATCTGAGATGTCAGATTTAGAAAGCAAAGAATTTTCTAAATCACAAATATGCCTTATGTTCCATAGGATTTTCTGCCATGGAAACTGTAAAGAAGAAACCCTAGAAGTAGGGGAGATGTACTCAATAATAAACCCTGAATGTTGTTCTGATACATTCCATACTTACATAAGCCTACTTTTTCTATCTGCTGGCTGATTACTTCTCTCTCTTTGCTGACTGAAACTTAGGTAGACTTCTAAAGACTCTGGCCTACTAGTATCCTTGATACAAATTAAAAACTTAAATTAAATTCTCTTTGAATTAGACATGATGGGATTCTTTAAAAAATCACCCAAGTGATTGAAAAAATCAATATGAATAAAAAAATAAACAGAAACATAAAACCAATAAAGAAGATTTACTAAATAAACTAACAGAATGGTACTATAAAATACACTTAAAATGATCACATTTAGTAATTGCATGTGGTAGTTAGTCTTTCTGAATAATTTAGACAAATAACACTTTGGGATTTTAATTATATGAATCAAACCATATATATTGCTCTAGTTTGTCACAGCATGAAATAGCCTCAGGTTAAAAGGGCACTGAAGAAATTTTGGATCAAAATACAGAAAAGCAAGCCTATTTTACACTGAAATTTAAAATTGAATATGATATGCATTTCAGTTCATTTTGTAATTTCAAGTTTTGAGAACATTATTATAAAATATTATTTCATTTGCTTCCTCTCACCTCATATTTGAGTACTCTACGCATTGAAAGGAGAAAGAT
The DNA here is from genome assembly GCF_037893015.1 of Macrotis lagotis. Classification (NCBI taxonomy): domain Eukaryota; kingdom Metazoa; phylum Chordata; class Mammalia; order Peramelemorphia; family Peramelidae; genus Macrotis; species Macrotis lagotis. The sequence continues at coordinate 124,076,957 of NC_133664.1, forward strand.
ACTTGTTATTTCCCTAAGATAAAACAAAAACCTAGGGACATCTATGTACTACAGCATCTGTGCAGAGCCTAGAGATAGTGGAAATAAAAGTTCTTTTACTCTTCAAGACTTGGGATCCTAGCCTATTACAAAGCATGATTTGGGGCTCAGCTTTTAGTGATTAACCTGCTTCTACCTTAAGATTGTTTCTTTACAAATATAGTAATTACTATAAAAATAGAACTTAGGTTCTTGAGGTCAGGGACTGTTTTGTTTTTAACTACATTCCCATGTCTAGAATACTATATGACACAAATTTTTGTTTGACATGTTTGACAAATATCTCTTGAATTATTTTGCATACTACTTTTGCATGGTGGTTGTATGAGATTTCCAACCAGGGATCATATACCAGGCAAAACAAACAAACCAACCAGGAAACACATTACTCACTTGTTTTCACTCTAAAGTTCTGAGTTGTGAACAGATTTGAAAGCCATGGGTATAATTTAAACAGCATGACAATGTTTAAATCACATAGCTAATGAAAGAGAACTGTGCCTGGTATAGGAAGGCCAGAGATCAAATCTGACTTCAGTTACTTACTAGCTATATGACCCTGGATAATTCACTTAACCTCTGCTTGTCTTCCTTTTCTCAGCGGTAAAATGGAAATAATAATAGCAACTATCATGCAGGATCAATTGGTTTGGATCAAATAAGATATTTGTAAAAAGTGCTGAAAACAGTGAGTTCCCATATTAGATGCTTTTCCCTTCACCAAATATCACCTGAAGAAATTTGATTAACTCGGAGATGATAAAGACACACTTGTACCATTTAGCTTCAGTTTGGACTAAATATTCTGACTCTAGCCTTTTGACACATATGAGAAAGTAACAATGCTTTGACCATTTATTTTCCCTCTGGCCTTGTTCCCAGACTTACAACCTGATCAGTCAATGGCTAGAAGTTGTAGATATAGATGGATGGGACAACATAAGTAAGCATGCTGCTCTGCATGAGAACTCAGAGAAGCAGAACCCTTGAATTCAACTATATTCATTTGCCCGAATCATTTGTCTCTGCTGCATGAGTGAATGATATAAAATCATATGGTTTGAATCACTGACTCCAAGCAATCACAACCTCAATGCATTGAATAGAATTGAAATATTGTTGGACTGGATCACCCATTTGTTCCAAGATGTTAGTAAATCATTTACAATGAGCCTTCTGAGGCTACCATTTAGCCTTCCATGGCTTTGTTTCCCCAGTTGTAAAATGACCTTAAATAAAACTTACCTCCCACATTGACATGCCATGCATGCAAATATATAATGTACTTTGAATCTTGGCATTATATAAATTATTGTGTGCATGAAGTTGAAGTCATCTCCTATAGTCATTTAAATATATACAAATTGAATCAATGCATATAGATAAAAAACAAACCTCTTCTGTGCATATATACTCAAATTGCTTTGCTATGACTCTATTCTTTATAACAAGAGATACTATTATTTTTAATCTTTATTATTAGAGGTAATGTGACATAGTCGATGGAGGGGAGGTACTATACTTGGAGTTAGAAAGACCATGAGTTCAAAACCCACCTCTGACAGTTTACTATCTTGAGCAAGTGATTTGATTTTTATATCCTTCAAAACTTATATGTAAGTCTCTGTTGATAAAGGGGAACCCCATACCTTTCTTTGACTAAAATACAAATCTATAATTTATTTTATTACTACTAGATGCTATTTTTTACATTTGAGAAATAAAGTCTTGGCTTATATCTCTGTCTTCATGACACCAACTATCTAATTAGCTTGGAGTTTGGTGATTACGGGAAAAAGTGTCCTGATAATTGAAATTTTGCCAAATCATACCATAAATATTTCCTAAATAATATATTTTTGGAGGAAAGAATTAAAATATATTCAATTAGAACATTTTAGCATAGCCTGTTTTATTCTATCACCTAGGCAGAGACTAATTTTTATATATTTCTAAACCAGATAACTGAATGACTGTAAGTTTTGATTTATTTTCTTAGCAGTAATAGTGAGCAATTGCAACATAACCATTGATATGGTGTGATCAGACTAAAATCTAACAAGCTTCCCTCCCCTCTCTCTTCCAAATGGGTAAGGGAAAAGTGACAAAGTCAGAACTTGATTGGCCTTGGGGTGAGGTCAGGCTCAAGCTGTCTCTCTCTTACCAGCTTCCTAGATGTTTTTGGTTGTTTTGATTTGTCTTCCTGATCATTTAAAAAGCATAAAGTGTCACTTTCATATGGGATCAGGGACCCTTTAACTTCCTGGATGATAAAATTCATGAAGTCACCATATCCTTCATTGAGAACTAATTTGAAGATAGGGGTGCAGAAGTCAGGATAAGGAAGGCACATAAATAGAAGCTAAATGCCACAGTATCCTTATAATACATAGCCTTACTATGTAAAAGTTAAATAAACATTTTGTGAATTGTTCAAAAAGTTGTAGCTCCCTCTTTTGTTCTAGTATTGAAGCTATACTAACTAGAAGACTATTTTCAGACTTGTCCTTAACAAATATCTTCCCAATCAATCTACAATGATAATTTGAAGATCTGAAATGTGTGGTACTATTTTTATCTCTCACAAATTCATGTAATATTTGGATTGATTTTAAGAAGTTTGATTTCAATAGGTTTTTGGTAATTTCAGGAAGATACCAATGGAAAATATTCAAATGGGTCAATTCTAAGAGGTTGAGTCGATTCTTGCAAAAGCAATAAATAGAACATAAGAAAAAAATTTCTAAAACTTAATCCTGTCAAGTGTGTCAGATGGAAGGAATTTAGGGAACTGAATAATGAAATAGAGATAGGAATAATAGTTGAAATAAATAGCCAAGTTGCCAAACAAAGGTTAAAACACAATAGCAAAGTTAAAATTGAATGAACTAAAGTAAAGCTTAAGCAACAACTTTACAAAGACATAACAGTAAATAGAAAAAAAATTTATATACCAGGCCCCAGTGGAAGATAAAGTAAAATTGTTTCTTTTACTTTTATGAGGAGAAAAGGCTAATAAAAAATGCTGATAAATGGTGTCCTAATACTTGCCTCAACCTTGATGTAGCTAAAGGAAGGTCAATTGTGATATTCAAAGCAGAATAGTCATTGCAAAGATAGCAGAGCACAACCAGTGTTGGAGGAAGGATTTGCAGAGATCATTAAGCTGCAGGAGCTCAAATCTCTGTGCTCAATGGGGGACTTGAAAAAGTCACCAAAGTCAAAACATAAGCCATAAGCCTTTTAAAAAATTTGGCTCCAAAATTACATTCTTGTAAGGGATATAGATTCTTTTGGAAAACAGTTACTGAAGGCAAGACTTTTCTTATGCCAACAGTTTGTAAGAGTTGCAAGTCATAAAGGGAGCAGTATATAACTTCAATCATCCAATGGCTGCAAAGGGTTAGTTTCCAAATATTCATTTGCAATCAACTAATGGATTTAATAATTAATGGGGAAGTATAGGGAATTAAAAATATAATATAGGGAGTTACACCTTTGGGATTCAGGAAAGAATTTCTAATATCATTCACTTCATGTTCCCTTCTCATTGCTTTCCCTGGGACAGCTGAACTGAATTATGCAAAATACCATGGGCTGGTTGTTGAGGAGTTCCAAAAGCTAGGTAGGAGGCTCCTTGCATTGTCTTCCAGTGCAGGTACCTAAAGTTCTAAAGAAGAGAAATCCCATACAACATCTGTAGTAGAGAATTATATAGATGAGCAAAGTCTACTTGGATAGGTAAAGATGCTAATGAGATAAAGCTTACCAATTTGAACTTCTTAAAGGCAATTTCCTTAGAATGACCCTCTTGTGTCATTCTGCAAATTCATGCTTTTGGTTGTTTAGCATGGAAATGTTTCAGGATATGACTCCTATATGGAAAAAAATAATTGAGAGTATAGCTTACTATTGAGCAAATTAGTTAAAGTTCCTTCTTCATAATACTCTGAGTCTGGTTTCACTGAAGTTTCTTTATTGAATCTTTCTGTTTATTATGGAGAATTTCATTGAAGTATGCCATATTTTAAAAATTTTTATTCATTTCCTTTTAATTTTGTGGAATAAAAATAAGCATGTCCATTACATAGTCTAATAAAAGATGATTACATGTGAAATTCCAAATTATTTTTTGTTTTTTTAATTTAACTTATTTTTGAATTTTACAATTTTCCCCCAATCTCCTTTCCTCCCCCATGCCCCAAGGAAGGCAGTCTGGTAGCCTTTATATTGTTTCCATGCCATATATTGATCAAAATTCAATGTGTTGAGAGAGAAATCTTATCATTAAGGAAAAAATAAAGTATAAGAAATAACAAAATTACATAATAAGATACCTTATTTAAAAAATTAAAAGAAATAGTCTTTTGTCTTGGTTCTAATTGAACAGTCCTTTCTCTGGATACAGATGGTATCACAGATACCCCAAAATTGTTCCTGATTGTTGCACTGATGAAATGAGCAAGTCCATTAAGATTGATCATCAGTCCTATGTTGCTGTTATGATGTACAAGGATTTTCTGATTCTGCTCATCTTGTTCAGTACTAGTCCATGCAAATGCTTCCAGGCTTCTCTGAATTCCTATATCTCTTTGTTTCTAATAGGACAATAGCATTCCATAACATACATATACCACATTTTGTTCAGCCATTCCTCAATTGATGGGCATTCACTCGATTTCCAGTTCTTTGCCACCACAAACATGGCTGCCATGAATATTTTTGTACGTTTCATTTTTACCCTTTTTCATGATCTTTTCTGGGTATAGACCCAGTAGTAGTATTGCTGCATCAAAGGGCATACACATTTTTATTGCCCTATGGGCGTAATTCCAAATTGCCCTCCAGAAAGTTTGATTGAATTCATAGCTCCACCAACAATGTATTAGTGTACCAGATTTCCCACATCCCTTTCAACATTGATCATTATCCTTTCTGGTCATATTGGCTAGTCTGAGAGGTGTGAGGTGGTACTTCAGAGATGCTTGAATTGCGTATTTCTTTCATCAGTAATGATTTAGAGCAATTTTCCATATGATTATGGATAGTTTTGATTTTCTTATCTGCAAATTGCCTTTGAATATCATTTGACCATTTGTCAACTGGGGAATAGCTTGTTTCTTTTTATAAATTTGACTCAGTTCTCTCTCTATATTTTAAAATGAGACCTTTGTCAGAAACACTAGTTGTAAAAATTATTTCCCCAATTTACATTTCTTTTGATCTTCATTGGTTTTGTTTGTGCAAAACATTTTTAATTCAAGGTAATCAAAATTATCTAGTTTCTTTAATTCTTTCTTGAATTTTACAGTTTCCCCCCATCTCACTTCCCTTCCCGCATGCCTCACAGAAGACAGTCCAAAAGTCTTTACATTGTTTCCATGCTATACATTGATCAAAATTGAATTTGTTGAGAGAGAAATCATATCCTTAAGGAAAGAAATAAAATATAAGAGACAGAAAAATTCCATAATAAGATATCTTTAAAAAAAATAAAGGTAATAGTCTCTGGTCTTTCTTTAAACTCCACAATTCTTTCTTTGGATACAGATGATATTCTCCACTACAGGTACCCTAAAATTGCCTCTGATTATTACACTGATAAACTGAGCAAGTCCATTAAGTTTGACATCACCCACATGTTACTGTTAGAGTGGAAAATGTTATGGTTATGCTCTTCTCACTCAGTATCAGTTCATGTAAATCCTTCCAGACTTCTCTAAATTCCCATTCCTCCTGGTTTCTAAAAGAACAATAATGTTTCATAACATACACATACCACAATTTATTCAGCTATTCCCCAACTGATGGACATTCCCTCAATTTCCAGTTCTTTGCCACCACAAACAGGATTGCTGAATATATTTGTACAAGTGATATTTTTATCCTTTTTCATGATCTCTTCAGGGTATAGACAGTAGTGGTATTTCTGGATCAAAGTATATGCAAATTTTTATTGCCTTCTGGGTATTATTCCAAATTCCTCTCCAAAAAGGTTGGATGGATGAGTTCACAGATCCACCAACAATGAATAAATGTCCCTAATTTCCCATATCCCTTCCAACATTGATCATTGTCCTTTCTGATCATCGTGGCCAGTCTGAGAGGTGTGAGGTGGTACTTCAGAGAAACTTTAATTTTCATTTCTCTAATCACTAATGATTTGGAGCAATTTTTCATATAACTATATATCACTTTAATTTACTCATCTGCAAATTGCCTTTGCATATCCTTTGACCATTTGTCAGTTAGGGAATGGCATTTTTTTTTGATAAATTTGACTCCTCTCTATATTATAGAAATAAGTCCTTTGTCAGAAATACTAGTTGTAAAAATTGTTTCCCAATTTATTTTTCTTTGGATCTTGGTTGCAATGCTTTTGGTTGCACAAAAGTATTTTAATTTAATGTAATCAACATTATCCAGGTTGTTTTTTAATGATGTTCTCCATCTCTTCCTTAGTTATAAATGGCTTCTCTTTCCATAGATCTGACAGGTAAGCTATTCCTTGATCTTCTAGTTTGCTTATAATATTGTCTTTTATGTCTAGATCCTGTATCCAATTTTATCTTATCTTGGCATAGGGTGTGAGATGTTGGTCTAAACCAAGTTAATGCTATACAAACTTCCAATTTTCCCAACAGTTTTTATTGAAGAGAGAAGTTTTATCTCAGAAGCTGGAGTCTTTGAGTTTATCAAACAGCAGATTACTATAATCATTTCTTGCTATCTCCTTTGCACCTAGTGTGTTACACTGATCCACCACTTTTATTTCTTAGCCAATACCGGACAATTTTGATGACTGATGCTTTATAATATAATTAGATCTGGTAGGTAAGTAACCTTTTTTTGCACTTTTCTCAATTAAATCCCTGGAAATTCTTGACTTTTTATTTCTCTATATTTTTTCTAACTCATTAAAGTCATTTCTTGGAATTTTTTATTGGTAGGGCACTAAATAAGAAGTTTAATTTAGGTAAAATTGTCATTTTTATTATATTAGTTAAAACTATCCTTGAGTAGTTGATTTTGCCCAGTTATTTAAGTTTGATTTTATTTGTGTGAGAAGTGTTCTGTAGTTTTTTTCATAAAGTTTCTCAGTCTGGCTTGGCAAGTAGACTCCCAAGTATTTTATGTTGTTTGAAATTACTTTAAATGGAATTTCTCTTTATTGCTCATTCTACTGTATCTTGCTAGACATATATAGAATTGTCAAGGATTTATTCAGTGTTATTTTATATCCTGTGACTTTGCTAAAGTTGCTAATTGTTTTTAGTAGTTTTGTTGGTGATTATTTACAATTCTCTAGGTATACTATCATGTCATAAATTTCATTTTCTTCTCTTATTGCTGAATCTAATATTTCTAACACAATATTGAATAGTAGTGGTGATAATGGGCATCCTTGTTTCATCCCTGATCTTATTGGCAATGCTGCTAGCTTATCCCAATTGCATATAATGCTTGTTGATAGTTTCAGATAGATACTTCTTATTTTTTTTTGGATCTCATTTGGGGGAGATCAGTGGATCCTTTCAATTTCTATTTTGCCCTCTGCTTCTAGGATATCTGGGCAATTTTCCTGTAGAAATTCTTAAAAATGATGTCAAGGCTCTTTTCCTGATCACAACTTTCAGGTATTCCAATAATTTTAAAATTATCTTTCTTGAATTTGTTTTCCAGCTCAGATGTATTTTCAATGAGATATTTCACATTTTCTTCTAATTTTGCATTCTCTTGGTTTTGAAGTATTGTGTCTTGATTTTTCATAAAGTCAGCAGCTTCCTTCAGTTCCATTCTACATCTGAAGGATTTGTTTTCCTTAGAGAGCTTTCTTATTTCTTTTTCTGTCTGGCCAATTCTGCTTTTTAAAACATTCTTCTCCTCAATAACTTTTTGAACTGTTTATCCATTTTGACCTATGCTGGTTTTTAATATGTGATTTTCTTTAGCATTTTTTGCATCTCCTTGACTAAGCTGTTTACTTCTTTTTCATGGTTTTCCTGCATCTCTTTCATTTCTGTTCCCATTTTTTTCTTCTATCTTCCTCACTTGATTTTAAAAATTGTTTTTGAGCCTAAACCCAATTTCCATTTTTCTTGCAGTCTTTAGATGCAGGAGCTTGGACTTCCTCATCTTCAGATAGAGTATTTTGATGCTTCTTGGGATCGCAGACAATGTATTTCTCAATGGTGTTCCTCTTTTTTCTCTGTTTACTCATTTCCCTGGCCTGTTCCTGGGTTTGGGTGCTTCCTGAGCTTTTGAGCTTTTGAGTATATACAAGGATCTCCGTGTGTGAAACTGTCTTCCCTCCTGGTCTGTGAATGACCACAAGTGTACCACTGTGCCACAGGACTGAGGTGGGGGGGCCCTGCTGATCTATGGGGGCCTTAGGCTGTGATCAGGATCTGCATGTGGTCAGAGCCCCAGAGTCCAGTTCCAGGTATAGAGGACAGACCTTGGAATTCTCTTTCCACTCCCCTACCCTTGGTATGCTCAGCACTCAGGGCTTAGTTGCCTGGGAGCTCATGCTACCCACTCTGCCTGCTTCCAATTTCTGTACCTGGTCTGCTGTAGCCAAGCTGCTTGCTGAGTGCCCTGAGGGCTAGCTTCACAGGCTCCCTCTGGCAGAAGTCCCTCCGCTGATCTTCGAAGTTGTTACAGGTGCTCCCTGTGGTGTAAGTCAGGAAACTGCCCCCACTACCCTGAGCCACTGCTCCCAGCACCCTGGGGCTGCCTCCAGGAGGCTGAAGTTCCTTCACTCTGGTGGTTGCCCCTCTAACCCCATGGAACGGAGCCTTTCTGCTATTTTCCAGGTTACCTTGGGCTGGAGAATTGCCTCACAGGATCCCTCTCTGGGTTCTGTCTCTGGAAAATTTAGAGTCCTTATTTTGTAAATTTTGAAGTATTAGACAGAAAGAGTGCCTAAGAGATTGCCATCTTGGCTCTGCCCTCCCGTTCTTATTTTTCTGATGAACAATCAATTTACTCCTTTGCTTTCTGATTTTTTAGTAGGAATGGGTGCTGTATTTTGTCAGATTTTTTCAGCATCTATTGATATAATCATATGATTTCTGATGGGTTTGTTATTGATTATGCTAACAGTTTTCCTAATATTGTGCCAACCCTGCATTCCTGGGATAAATCCTGCTTAGTCATAGTGCATTATTCTAGTGATAACTTGATGTAATCATTTTGCTAAGATTTTATTTAAGATTTTTGCATCTATACTCATCAGGGATATAGGTCTTTCATTTTCTTTCTCTGTTTTTATTCTTCTTGGTTTACGTATCAGCACCATATTGGTGTCATAGAAAAAGTTAGACAGAGCTCCATCTTCATCTATTTTTCCAAAGAGTTATATAGAATTGGAAACAACTGCTCCTTAAATATTTTAGAGAATTTACTTGTGAATCCATCTGACCCTGGAATTTTTTTCTTAGGAAGTTCAATAATGGGTTGTTGAATTTCTTTTCCTGAGATAGGGTTATTTAGGTATTTAATTTCCTCTTCATATAACCCAGACAGCTTATATTTTTGTAAATATTAATCTATTTCATTTAGATTATCCAATTTATTGGAATACAGTTGAGCAAAATAATTCCAATTTATTACTTTAATTCCTTCCTCATTGGTAGTGAGTTCACCTTTTTCATTCATGATACTAGCAATTTGGTTTCTGTCTCTTTTTTTAAAATCAAATTAACCAGGGCCTTATCAATTTTGTTTTTTTTTCATAAAACCAACTCTTGGTTTTATTTATTGGTTCAATACTTTTCTTTCTTTCAATTTTATTAATTTCTCCATTAATTTTTAGAATTTATAATTTGATATTTAATTGGGGGGGTTGAATTTTGTTCTTTCTCTAATTTTTTAGTTGCATATTTAGTTAATTAATTTGCTCTTTCTCTAATGTAGTCATGTCAGCATTTAAAGATGTAATATATCCCCTGACAACTGCCTTGACTGTATCCCATTAGTTTTGGTATGTTGTCTCATTATTGTTATCACCTAGGATGAAATCATTAATTCTTCATATAATTTGTAGTTTGATCCACTCTTTCTTTAAATTGAGGTTATTTAGTTTCCAATTCATTTTAGGTCTATCTTTCTCTGGCCCATTATTGTTATGTGATTTTTATTGCATTATGATCTGAGAAGGATATATTCACTGTTTCTTCCTTTATGCCTTTGATTATTAGGTTTTTGTGCCCTAGTACATGGTAAGTTTTTGTGTAAGTGCCAGAAAAATACACATTCCTTTATATCCCCATTCAGTTTTCTCCAAAGGTCTATCATATTTGGTTTTTTTTAACAATCCATTTACCACCTTAACTTCCTCCTTGTTTATTTATGGTTAGATTTATCTAAATCTGAGATTGTGGCTTTGAAGTCTCCCACCAGTAGAGTTTTGTTGTCTATGTCTTCCGGTAGCTCATTCAACTTCTCCTTTAAGAATTTGGATGGCATATCACTTGGATCATACATATTTAATATTGAAATTATTTTATTGTCTATGGTACCTTTTAGGAGGATATAGTTTTCTTCTTTATCTCTTTTAATGCTATCTATTTTTGCAGCTGCTTTGTCTGAGATAAGGATGACTACCTTTGCTTTTTTTCACTTCAGCTGAAGCAAAGTATATATTTTGCTCCAACCTTTTACCTTTACTCTCTCTCTCTCTCTCTCTCTCTCTCTCTCTCTCTCTCTATATATATATATATATATATATATATATATATATATATATATATATATATAATCTGCTTCCAATGAGTTTATTGTAAGCAGCATATTGGAGGATTCTGGTTTTTGATCTACTCTGCTAATTGCTTATGGGAGAGTTCATCCCATGCACATTCAAAGTTATAATTACTAACTCTTTATTGCCCTCCATGATATCTTCCCTCTGTTTGTTTCCCCCCTTTTTCACTTTATCCATTTCCCCAGGATTTTGTTTCTGAATACCACCACCTTCAGTGTGTTTGCCCTCTTGTATCCAATCCCCCTCCCCTTTCTTTTTCCCTTTTCCTTTGCCCTTTCTTACTTTCCTTCCTTCTATTAGTTCCTCTTTTTCCCAATTTTCTCCTTTCCTGTTTTAATATTTAAAAGGTAACATAAGTTTCTTTACTGAGTGTGTGTATGTTAATTTTAAGTAAAATTTGATGAGAGTAAGATTCAAGCAATTCTCATCTCCTCCCTTCTTCCCCACCCATTGTAGTCGGTCCTTTGTACTTCTTTGTGCAATGTGATTTACCTCATTCAATCTCCTCCATCCTCCCATCTCTTTACTTTCCCCCTTTTAAGGCTATATTATTTTTAAATCATTCTATCAGAGTCATGGATAAATCATGAGTGTCCATTACTACTGGATAAATATATTCTCTCTAATAGAGTTACATTTCTTAAGGTTTATCCAGGTGGTGATATGGCTAGTTTCCTGTTATTTAATAGCAGTTTTACTTTATTCTTTTTTTTTACCTTTTCATATGTCTCTTCAGTCTTCTATTTGAAGTCCAAAATTTCTATATAGCTTTGGTCTTTTCATCATAAAAGTTGGAAGTCTCCTATTTCATTAAATGTCCATCCTTTCCCCTGGAAGAGAAGGCTCAGTTTTGCAGGCTGGTGAATTTTTGGCTGCAATCCAAGCTCCCTTTCTCTTTGGAATATCACATTCCAGGCACTTCAGTCCCATAATGCTGATGCAGCCAGGTCCTGTGTAAACCTTACTGTGGCTTCTTGGTATCTAAATTGTTTCTTTCTGGCTACTTGAAGGATTTTCTTTTTCAATCTGACAGTTATGGAATTTGGCCACAATATTCCTTGGTGCTTTCATTTGGAGATCCCTTTCTGGAAGGGATTGATGTATTCTTTCAATAACCATTTTGCCCTCTGGTTCCATATCAGGGCAATTTTCCATCGCTAAATCCTGAAATATTGTTTGAGGCTTTTTTTTACTCTTTAATGTTTTCAAGGAACCCAATGATTCTTAATTTGACTCTCTTAGATCTATTTTCTGGGTCAGTAGTTTTTCCAATGAGGTATTTTATATTTTCTTTCATTTTTTAATGTTTTTTTAATTTGGTTTTTGTCTAACAGATTCTTGTTGTGTCATGAAGTCATTAGTTTCCACAGTCTATTCTTTTTTTTAGAGAAGAATTTTCTTCATTTACCTTTGCAACTCCCTTTCCAATTGGTCAATTCTATTTTTGAAGGACTTTTTCATTTTCCCAATTGAGATTTTGAGAGAATTATTTTCTCTTTTGCATTTGTCCAATTTATTTTCCAAGGATTTGTTTTATTGTTGCAAGGTTTTAATATTCTCTTGAGTTTCTTTCACCAATTTTTCCAGTTGATTTTTAATCTCCTTCTTGATTTCTTCAAGGAAGTCTTTCTGGACTGGTGACCAAATCATATTCTACTCAGAAGTTCTAGATCTCTCTGATTTAGGGTCTTTGTCTTCAAGGTAGTTTTCTATGGACCCCCTACTGGCTCTTCTTCATTTTCCTAAGATCTTGTGTTGGGGGTGGAGCTGGTTGACAGAGGTTTGTTGTTGGGATCCCTAGAGTCTTTACTCACCGAGTTTAGTAACTCGGCCAGTTAGCTGGCCGGTAGGGGGTGCCTCTGCTGGTTGCTTTCTAGCTAGGGGTTATCCTTGAACAATATGGGCTGGACTCTGGGGTGAGGTTGTTGATCTTCCTATTTTGCTGAGGGAGCTCTGCTGCCCACATCTGAGCTGGGTGTGGGGTGGGGAGGTGGGGCTGTTACTATGGTTTTTTTGGGAAGAGGACTCCCCTGAAATAAAGATATGGAGCCCATGGTCCTCCATACCAGCCAAGCAGAGAAGCTCGATGTCCAGAAGCAACCTGTAACTCTCTGTGCTGGAACTGGCCCTCTAGTCCTGCTAGAGCTCCCCCAGCCCACAACTCCCACAGTCAAGCCTCCAGGGCTGATCTTAGCTTAGTCCTGGGTCTCAACCCCCACCCTTCCACACTAGCTCTCTGCTTTCTGCCCCCCAGCTCACCCAGTCTCCCCAGAGAAAGACCTTGTTGGTAAATGTTCTTCTCCTAGCTTCTTTTTCTGGATTTTGTTGGTCAGATTTCTGTTAAGAGGTTTGCTTCATATTATTTCTGAGGAGAAACCAGGATACTATAGCATAGTACCTGGCTTCTATCATCTTGATCGGAAGTCCCCCAAATCTATTATGGACAATTTGTTATTCCTTTTAAATATGTAATAAAGTTATCATGTAAATTTCCTTTTTTACTTTTTTCTTCCACTCCTTCTCTTTCCTCTACTCTAGAGAAGGCTACCATTAGACATGCATATATATATATATATATATATATATATATATATATATATATATATATATGTGTGTGTGTGTGTGTGTGTACACATATATATATGTAAAATCATTCTATACATGTAGTATACTTCAATTAAGTAATGATTTTTAACTGACTCCTTACAGAGATTGTTGTTGATAAATTCTGATGTGCAATCAGACTCTCTTAAGTCAATCAACATTTGTTCAACTTGTAATATGTGGTAGCTTCTCTACTGGGTATTTGAGATAAAAAAAGACAAAAATGAAATAATCCCTTCCCCCAATGAACTTATGATCTTTCAGGAATCCAGTGGGGTGTGTGTGTGTGTGTGTGTGTGTGTGTGTGTGTGTGTTTGCGTAAATTCATAAACACAATAATTCAAGATAGTTTAGGAAGTGATGTAACTATAAGAAGGATGATGAGATCAGGAAAGACTTCATGTTTTATATATTGCTTAAGCTTATGCTTAAGAATTCTAGAGGGAGGTGGTGAGCCTGTACAAAAGCCTGGTGATGGGAAATGATGTGACATAGATAAGGAAAAAGGAAGAAGGTCGATTTGGGTAGTATTGGGAAAGGAAGTGATATGTAATAAAACTTGAAAGTTGGGTTGGGGTCAGATTGTCAAAGTTTTTAAAAGACATACAATAGGTTATATATTTTATCTTAGAAGCAATAGGAGTCACTGGAGTTCATTGAGTATTATCACTTGGAGGACCACACAGACAGGAGATAGGGAGAAACTTGATGAAGGGAAACAAAATGGGAAATCTATTGCAAGCAAAAGGTTAAGAGGATAAAGTAAGGTAGTAGCAATGTGAGTGGTAAAAAGGGTTTATCTATAAGAGATTAAAAGTGGAGATGATAAAATTTGATAAAAATTGGATGAATTATTTGGGAAATAGGGCAGAATCATGATAATCCTGATGTTGTGAACCTGAGACACTGAAAGATTGGTGATGACATTGACAGAAATAAGGAAATGCCTAAAAATAATGGGGACAGGTTGGAAGAAAAGATAATAAGCTCTCTTTTAGTTGGGTTAAATTTTTGATATCCAAAGAACATTCAATTTTAAATGACCATTAGGCAATTTTTAATGAATAACTGGAGCTAAAAATAATGACAGTTTATGTATACTGATTCTGCTAGCTCTCTTCTGTTTCATTTTGTTGCATTCTTTTGTTGCATTATTCCTCCATCAGTGGGGTCTCAGATTCCTTGTGCATCAGATATTGCTTCTCAAATCAAGCTAGTGTATGGCTCCCAGGGTACACTAATCCAGTCTGCTAAAGAGAGCGTGAGTTTTAAATTGACAGGCAGTGAATATATGAAGACACAGCCTCTGGCAAACAACACTTAGGGCTCCAATCAGAGAGTTATTTTAAATTCTCATTGAATGATATGATTTGACTTGGGTGGCTGTCCTTCTTTTCATTAAGATTCATTTAGAAAGCAAATATCCTTGAATACATAGATGATAGATTTAAAGCTGGAAGGATTTTAGAGGTTATCTCATCCAACTCTGATATTTTACAAGAGAGGACACTGAGACTCGTAATGGATAAAGTGATCTACTCATGGCCACAAAAGTAGGAAGTGGAAAAACTGGTTTGAAGAATCCTTTAAAAATCATTAGCTACCTTAAATGTTATGCTTATGATCAGAATTTATGAATTTGAAGGAAATATCTTTCGTGGCAAAGGCATTCTGTTTCAGCAGAAAATAAATCACAATGTTTAAGTCTGGAAGCTGAGATTCTAAAATTTATTACTAGTCTGTACTAATTATCTAGCCATTCTGAACCTACTTTTTGCTTATGCAAAAAGCAAAACTAAAACCAAACCAAAATAAAACAAAACAACAACAAGGAAGTTTACATGATATTCTTCCTAAAGTTCCTTCCTATTCTAAACTGTTAAAATTTTGCATTGATGATTAGATATTTAAGGAAAACCGATTTTATATCTGCCCACAAGATTACTGCAGTCATTTTAAAGACTCATCCATATAATCTCTATGAAATGATGCCAAAATATAAATATTTCTAACTTTTAAGAATTCAGTGGCCTTCCCTTGCATAGTTAATAAATCTTCATTTCAATTTGGTATGTTTGTTCAAGACATAAATGCATGCTAAAATCCTCTGACACCTGCAATCAAGATAGAAGGGAGTAATCAGAAAATTTAGCTCATTAGACAATATTTATTTTTAATAAAAATATGGAAAAATTCAAATCTGGTAGTTACTCTAATATTAGATTTTCTTCTGACTTCATGGCAGGATCTTAACTTAAAATGATTTATAAAAAAATCATATATATTTCTGACATAAAGAACCCAGCATTTTTATTTGAAAAGCTTAATTCAAATTAAGAATAATTATTAATATAGAAATAAAAATGATTGATATGATTGGATGAGAGGCTGTTTCTTCTGAAAATGACTTTTTTTAAAATCCATGCCTTTTGTTTTTATATCACCTTCATTTCTTAATATATCATTCTCCCTGTACACACAGCTGGTTGTCTCTTGAAACAAAGATTTTAAAATAAGAACCAAACAGCATTTAAGCAAAAATAAATGGACAACATTCCACATACATCATTCCTCACCTCTTCAATGAATGAAGGTGCATTTTATCGATTCATTTTGATTGCTAAGTTTAGTTGTTATTATACAGCATTCTGTTCTCTTATATTGTTGTTACATTACTCTTCTTTTTACTTGAATTGTCATTGTGGAGATTGACATCGCAGATTTTATGATCATTTTGCTGAAAGAATTATTAATGGGGGTGTCTAGGTAGTGCAATGCATACAGCACTGGCCCTGGAGTCAGTAATACCTGGCTTCCAATCCAGCCTCAGACACTTGATAATTACCTAGTTGTGTGGTCTTGGGCAAGCCACTTAAATCCATTTGCCTTGCAAAAAACCCCCCAAAAAACAAAACTTAAAAAAAAATAATTCTTAAAGGCCATCTAGTCCAATCCCTTCCTTTATAAATATGTAAATTAAGGCCTGGAATCATTAAGGTATCATTCAACTTTATATAGGTAGATGGCCACACAGTAGAATTCAAGACCAAGTTTTTTGATACCAAATTGAGTATTATAATAATTTTCTTGAATTTACTTCACTTTGCCTTATTTCCCATAAGACCTCATAGGTATTACTGAATTCTTCATTTTTGAAAAGTGCTTTTTAGGCAATAAAAATGGAAGTTTAGGGGCATATTGTTGAAGAGAACTAGGAATCTTGATTATGGTTATACTTGTAAAAATTGTGAGTTAACTCCAATTTCCTTTTATATATAAAAAGTCTTCTGGTGTACACCCTAATTTTTTGTATGGAATTTATTGACATTTGACAATGTCTATAGAACAGAGTTAACTTAATATGAATTGCTCATATGACTTCAATTTTTATTCTAGTTTCATTAGTGAGATCTCATTGTTTGTGAGTATACCTGAATTATTTCTACTATGATTGATCAGATTTGCAAAACTATATTACTCTCCTGAAACAAAAAACCTCCTAAACTGTATGTGTACTACTGAGGGAATAATGCATTCTCTGAATAAAGGGCGGCAATAATAGCTTTGGTAGTTTCATATTATTCTGTTTCTAAGAGGGCAGAGATTCCTTCTTACTTACAGGTTGGAGTAGATAGCCTTTGATATCCCTTATGATCCTGAAATTCTGTGATTCACAGTATGAGAGGCTTAATATTTTTAGATCATTAAAGTGAAGTAATAGACATTTATCTTTCAAATACTAGTGGAATGGCTTAAATGATAATACTTATTTGCATATGGTTTATCACCTGATAAGATCAGTCTTTTTGCCTGTGACTGTGTAGGATAGGAAATAGTCAGAATAGATGCTCCTATTTTAATCTTGGCTTTTCATAAATAAACAGATGACAAATCACTGGCCATCTTTCTTGATGATTAACAAACCATAAAATGAAATGGTTGACACCCACAATTGATAATGGCTTTAGTTATTATTTGATGTTAATTTTTCACAAAAAAAGCTGTTAGTATACCTTTCCTAAACATAAGAACAATGCCACATCATCTTATAAATCTTATGGTAGATTCTAGGGAGCAGAGGGAATAAGATTGGCTAGGTAGTTTGGAAGCACATTATAAAAAACCTTTAAAAATTAAACTAGAGTTTAGACTTGAAATGTTATAGTAATTCATTGTAGGTTCCTTAGTAGAGTGACAACATGATACAATGAATGAGTACTTCATTATAGAACCAGACCTGTGTTCAAATCCCATTCTTTCTATTTACTAATAGAATGTATGACTACAGACAGGTAATTTAACATCTATGCACATTGTTTTCTTAGCCATGGAAGGGGAAAATAATATTTGAATTACTTTCCTCATTATTATTTCAAAAACTAGTGTGTAAGCTCTAAAATTCTAGATAAATAAGGATTATTATCATGAAAATAGTATGCTAAGTAAATTACTTTGCTGGTGCAGTTAGATGGCATGGTAATAGATAGAGCACTAAATCTAAAGTCATGAAGATGACTTCAATTCCTGACACAGATGCTTAATAGCTATGTGACACTGAGCAAATCACTTGATCTATGTCTGCCTCATTTTCCTTATGTGTAAAATATTGATAATAATATCAAACTCTTAATTATGAGGATCAAATGAGATATTTGTAAAATGCTTTGAAAATCTTAAACCACCATTATTTTTTTAATACTACTATTGTTAGTGGATATTTGCTCTCCTAAATAAATCCTTTCAGCATGTACAAAGCCACCATAATTTACCAACAATATTCCCAAAGTCAGGTTAATTGTGTGGTGGCTAAGTTATCACTGTCAGTTTTTCTGCTTTACTTGTGTGTTATTATTATAATGTCAAACATTTGTAAAGAGTACACCAAAATTAACTTGTACCACATTACAGTATCTGAGCTACCCATAAAGTAACATTGATCAGTGTTGATCAATCTAATATCACTAAATGCTGTGGTGTTTCCTCATTTACCTTTGTTTTGTGGGTTGAGCAAACAACTATGGAAAACCCTGGGGAAGCTAAATGGTAAAGAATTATGTAACTTCAGAACCCTAAGGGAGAAAAATGCAAATGACTTAAAAGACAATTAAGGGATGTAGATCTGAAAATAAACTAAAATTTAAAGAAATGAATGTTGTCCTAAATAGGTTATAGCATATTTCCAATGATTAATCTATGCAAACAAAAAGGATTATAATGGATGCCATATTCATTTTCCTTACTGATAATATTATTAAATTACAAAACAAAGAAATGCTATAGATATAGTTTTTCTATATTTTAGTAAAGATTTTAAGCAACATATCTCAATATTATCTTTGTGAAGAAGTTGTGAATTAGATAATACCAAAATTAAAAACATTTGGAACTGATTGATGGCCAGTCTCAAAAATCACTTCTAAATGATTCAGCACCACTGTGGCAAGAAATTTCCATGAGGAAAAAGAAAACAGGATTTTCCCCTAGCTTTGAACCATGCTCTGCCATTTTCTGGCTATGTGACTTTGGACAAGTTGCTTGATCTTATCTGGGTTTCAGAACCTTCTTCTGGAACAAAAAACAAAAGAATTCTAAGTTTCTTTCTAAATCTTAATCCTTTCAACTTTTTTTGCATATATGTATGTGAGCATGCAGACACACACACACACATATAACTGTGTACATGTGTAGTATGTGTGTGTTTAAATGGGTTTGTGTATATATGCATATATATGCATATATATATATACATATATACAGCCACATCTATAGATGTATTTTTGAATCTATATAGGAAATTTCTGATAATGAAACTCCCTCTTTCAGACAGTTGTGAAACTTGAATTGGTTGCTGAGAAGTAAAGTATCTATCCTAAAGCCAAAGATCCAACATATGATAGAGGTAGGAATGAATATCAGATTGGTCAGGCTGACATCAATTTTTTTATGCATTCCATATACTGCATCTTCAAATCCATTTCTGAAACTCTTATGAAAAACAAACAAACCAAAAATTTATATATGTTCATGTACTATAAATTTCTTTGATTATAAGGGACAGAAATATTAAAATATTAATTCAAATGATAGCTACATGAGCTGATGAATTTAAAGTCTAATATGAGCATTGTGATAAAATGAGAATTGTGATAAAATGGTAAAAAAATATGACTTTTGAGTCCAAATATCTATAATTGAGTAAACTTTGCAAGTGTCTAGCTATGTGATTTGAAATATATCTCAGTAATCCTGGATTTTCGGATAATCATTTGGTCTCACTTCATTTTTTTCAAATGAAAAAAGAGGACAATAGCACTTCTATACATCATATGGTTGTTTTATGGAACAGATGAAATGATGCATATTAAAAATATTATAAATAAATGTATAATTTTAGATTATAAATGATTCATATTAATTCATAATAAACAATACACTTTACAAATATACATCTGCTATCCCTATAAAGAGAAAGTATTTTCATAGTTATAGACATAGGCTATCAATACTACAATTTAACTAAAATATCCATGTTATTCATACATATTCTGTACATCAACCAGGCTATATTGTTAATATATTTAATATATTTCTTAATAGGTTTACAAAGAATTTTCTTTACAACAACTCTGCCATATATTTGATAAAGACTATCTTCATTAAATAATTGAAATATAAATATTATAATTTTATAAATAAAAATTACTGGTGACCACAAGAATTATATTTTGTTTTCTTCTATTTATTTATATTATGTATTTAAAACAATATTTTCAATGATTTCAAAGCTTTTTCAAAGTCAAATTTTCATTGATACTTTAAATATATCCATAATAAATATTGAAATTTAAAATAAATTCTTAAGGATGGAGGTGTACTTATATATATATAGAAAATTTATTTCATTTACCTCCAGGTCACATAGCTATTAAAAATAATATGATTCTTTTAATTATTTTTTTATCTACATACTTAAAACAAATACATGAATGCAAAATTCAAAAAAGAATCTTCAGTACATTACCACAAGGATCTCACCTTGACTCTGTCCTGGTCATTTTTCTCTTAATTACCTCTTGCAAAATGTATAATTTAGCTCAGTTGGAAGGCATGTAGTCGGAATTAAGGGTACAATCCTTCCTTCTCATTTCTTTTCTTTTCCTTCTCTTCCCTTCTTTGAGAAGTCAGTTGGTGCATGCATTCCTTTCCCTGATATAGCTCATAATTCTCCAAGGACATCAGAAAGTGAAATGGTAACTATTGTGGTGGCTTCATGAATAACTAAAAGAAAGAAAGAAAATTCAGTAACTAGTAGCCCCAGTACTGATGAAGAGTCTTTCCTTTCCACATTTAGCTACTCGTATCCTTAATTGATGTACAAGTCAAGTTAAACTCACATTCAAACCCCTATTCTGTTTGGAAGCACCTGCCAGAGTTTACAAAACTCTGTCATGGTCTTCAAATACAAGAGTACCAAGAAGAATCTAATGTCATTTCCAGTTTATAATCAGGTAAGGGAAAAGGACTTTGGCAGAAGGATATATACAGTCTTAATGAATGTGTTGATTTATTTTCATAAAGGCATTTTTTTTGACTCTAGCTCTCAGGGAATAAGCTGTGATTTTATATGTCTAGGAAACTCCTGGTGTGGGAACTCCCTCCACTAATTCAGAGCAATCCATGATACAACTATGACTTAGGAACTCAAGTACCAGGGAGTTGTCTGAGGCACAGAGATGAAGTCACTGGCTCAAGGAAGAAAGAAAGCAAAGAAATGAATTTTTATTAGGTTCTTATTATGTCCTGGGCAATGAGACAGTTCATTAGACTAGTAAACTTCAAAGGCAGATTTCATTCTACATCTACCTGACTCCAGTCTCAGTGAGTGATTTGTCTTCTAAGCCCTGCATACTTTCTGGTTCTCTGACCCACCACAATTATAGGATCATATATTTACTATAGGAAAGAACCTCAGAGATTATCTGTTCCAGTACCTGCATTTTACAAATGGGAAAATAAAGTCAGGGAGGAACTTGCCAGTGATTACCCAAATAGTAAGAATCAGAGATGGAATTTGAAATTAGGCTCTCTCCTTTATATCATACTGTTTTGTTTCACTTAAAACCTAATCTATTATCTTGTATTATGTGAATACTATACCAAAAAACTGAAGATAATTCTGTAAATTTGCTGGTTTTAGTGCTTTATTTATTTATTTTTTAAAATTTACACATCTAAATGCTCTGGGCTGGAAAAGAGATGAGTGGGTAGAGTGCTTTAGTATTTGCAAAATTGGTGAGAACAAAATAGATCTCAGTTTAGAAGGCCAAATCTTCTTCAAAGGAACAAAAATACTGGATGGAATGCAGGGTCATAAATAGAAGGAAATAATGAGAGTTAAGTTCTCTGATCAATGTATTGACCAAGCATGATGTTAGATCACCAATGATAAAGAATGGTACCTATCTCCTGAAAGAGAGGTCATGGACTCAAGATATCATATCAAGCACACAGTTTTACAATAATTTGTTTTGAGTGTGAATGTTGATTAGAAGGATTTTATTTTTCTTCTTTTATTTAAATTGGTAGGAGGCAGAAGAGTGAACACATAAATGCTTATTAGTTGGAATAAAGTTTCAAAGGGAAGGAAATGCATGGCAGTAATAGACACAAAATGAATTCAGTGACTATTGTGCAAAAATGTTTTAAAAAATCACTAATATTAGTAGGATGTAGTCTGTGTCCTCAAGAAACTTTTAGTTTAGTAGGGAATATTAAGGACTATGGTAACTCAAAGAATGTATATAATCATTGAAAATATTTCTTTACTTTGTATACATGACATCTACACCACGCCTTAGGACTACTGTCGAAAAACAGAAGATGAAATCTGGTATCCAGCATTCTGTGAGTGAATCTCTACGAATTAGGTTGCTCCTCTAACCAGACCCATTCTGCCAAGTCCTTGAAGCTTGGAAGCCCAATTAGAACTTGAATTTTGTTGGAATAACCTCTGAGAATCCAAGGCCAGTCCCATGCTGCAATGAAACAGCAGAGTGGAATGTTCAAGGCAAAAATGTAAAGATAATTAACTGATACAAAAATGTAGTAAGTCCTCTAGGGGAGGGATAGGCAAAATACTTCTAGAATAAAGAGAAGGAACAAATTATTTTGGACATATGCAAAAGGGAGAAGGGGCCTAGAATGACTTCCTTGGACAAGATGTTAGATGATCTTTGCCCTGAAAGACGGGTAAGGTTTTGACAGGCAGAGATGCAGAGAAATGATATGTTAAGGTTTACAGGGGCAGATGACCTTTTGAAAAGTAAATTGAGTCCAGAGAGATGGTTGAGTGCCAGACTAATTAGCTGGGATGTCAACTAGAGCCTTGAAAAGTTTTTGAGCAAGGGAGTTCCCTGATCCTAGTTGCAATGTAAGACTGCTCATAGGAATGTTTTTTTTTTTTTGTTGTTGCTGTGGTTCTGTGTCTTTAAGGAATGCAAATATGATGCTGATGAGAACCTTTTCCATTGTCATTATATAGTAAAACTTACTTGGGACCAATAGGAGATTTTTAGATGATAGAAATTGTATATGGGGGGTGTTTGTTATTGACATTGTTGAAATTATCACTTATAGGAATAGGATCAAGGAACAGGAATTTATATAACTCCTTCAAAAGTAACATTCAGTATCCCTAAAGTGTGTGAAGTCTCCAAGCTAAGCAGAAAATAAGAACCACCAGAGACTATAGAGAGTTGCTAACTAGTGAAATTCAATAGGACTGACACATGGATGAGAGCCATGTTCCATTCTCCTTCCATAATAGACTTTGTATTCATCAGGGAACTCTTCACAGGAAGTGCAGATGCCACATTTAACAGTTCCCTAGTCAATCGATAGCATCAGACAATAGATGTAGACTTTAGGCCAGTCTGAAAAAGCAGGCCAAAAAAGATCAGGAGAAGAAAGTTGAAGGCGACTGTTCTTTCAGTGTCTAATTGGTGGGTATGCAGGTGAGGCTGAGGAGAGAAGGAAAGAATTTAAGCAGTCTTGGGGGATTGCATATCATTGAACATTTAAAGACTTGAATAGAAAAGAAAAAACTAAATGGAGTTAGATTTGGTAAATACACAGGAAACATCTATATCATATTAATGACCTTTCACAATCTTTATTTTGATTCCTGATGAAACACACTTTTTAAAATAGCTTTTATCTGCCATATGGACAACAATGACTCAGTGGGTAGAGAATCAGTAAGACCAACTGAGTTGAAATCTGGCCTCAGACACTTACTAGCTGTGTGACCTTGGGAAAGTCACTTAACCCTGTTTACTTCAGTTTTCTCATATATTAAATGAGGTGGAGAAATAAA
Source organism: Macrotis lagotis (assembly GCF_037893015.1). Classification (NCBI taxonomy): domain Eukaryota; kingdom Metazoa; phylum Chordata; class Mammalia; order Peramelemorphia; family Peramelidae; genus Macrotis; species Macrotis lagotis. The sequence goes on from NC_133664.1 coordinate 124,100,740, forward strand.
TAGCAAAACGAGTTCAATATCATTGCCAGTAAAACCCCAAATGAGATCATGAATAGTCAAACTGAACTGAAAACAATTCAACAACAAACATGTCATAATAAACACATGATTTTCCAAATTTTAAACACCCTTTGCATACCCTTAATTTAATAATGATCCACTTAAAGTTTGTAAAGCTATTTCTTACAACAACACTGAGGAATGTAATGCAAACATTATTGTCTATATTTTATGACTGGGGGAACCAAGGCACAAAATGCTTAAATAATTTGATTAGAGTCATGCAGCTTATCAGTGTCAGAAATAAGTTTTGACTTCAGGTCTTCTAACTTCAAGCTAAGTGCTCTTTCCACTTCACTATTCAGCATTACCTTTAAATACCTGGTAATTTGTAGCAGACCCAAGGTCCATTTTCCATGAGTGGGATGATGGCCTTGTCATTCACCAAGTTTTTGATTAGAAGAGATTTCATTTTATATCACCATTATGATTTTGGTTTACAAATTAATCAGGCTAACCAGTTAAATTTTAGGACCAGCATCAGTTAATTTGTGGATAACTTCATGGTTTTCAATAGCAATTACATTAGTAGATTTACTTGTGGAAAATTTGCATCCTTTAATAAGGGGTTTTAAAAATAAACCATTGGATCTTAGAACATTGTTGACTGCAAATGGATATATTTATTGTACTCAGGGTCAATTTTCCTTATAAGTCTACTTGATATATTTTTTTTATTTTTTAACATTTTAGCATTTTATTTGTTTTCCAGTTATATACAATAGTAATAAGTAACCCATCATTTTTTGTAAGGCTCTGAATTCAACAATTTCCCCCCTCCTCCCTTCCCCTCCTAGTTTCTTTTTTTAAATTAATTTTAATATTTTATTTGTTTTCCAATTATATACAATAGTAATATGTATCCATCATTTTTTGCAAGGCTCTGAATTCTACAATTCCCCCCCTTCCTTCCCCCCTCCCACAGAAGGCTATCTGCCAGTCTCTACATTGTTTCCATGCCATACATTGATGAAAATTGAATGTTATAAGAGTAAACATAAGAATAAACATAACCCCCCCCCCCAAGAAGATGAGAAACCTCAAGAATAGAGAAAAAGAGAAAAAATCTCTACTTCAATCTGTGTTCAGATTTCAGTGGCCCTGTCTCTGGGTTGAGTTGTTTACTTTATCATAAGTCCACCAGAGAAGTTGCTTCAATGTTTTTTCCTCAGTTGCTATTACTAGCTGTACCTCCACTCTATTTCTCCCAACTCTCATTTATTCTATTCTCTCTCTCCTTTATCCTGACCCTGTCCATAACTGTGTTGAATATGAGTACCCTCTACCTTGATCTTCCCTCTCTTCTATCACCTATTCTCCCCTTCCCTCCCCCCATTCTCCCTCATCCTGTCACTTTCCTCCCATCCTTCTCCAGGGCAAGACAGATTTCCTCACCCCATTAAGTGTGTATGTCATTTCCTCCCTGAGCCATTTCCGATGATAATGAAGGCTCACTCATTCCCCCTTGCCTTCGCCCTCCACTCCATTGAAAAAATTTTCTCTTGACTGTTTTGCAAAATCTCTCAGCTTCATCTTCATCTCCTTTTACTTCCTCCTAGTACTTCCCCCATCCCCCATTGACTCTATTCCTTTACCACATCATACCATTATATTATGCTCCTTCCTTTGTCCCGTCTATATATCTCCTTCTAACAGTTCTTATAAATGAGAAAGTTCATGTGAGTTATCAATATCTTCTTCCTGTGGAGGAATACAAGCAGTTCAACATCATCAAGTTCCTTTTGGTTAGTCCCTTTCTTCCACTCCCTCTATGGTTCACCAGAGTCCTATACTTGGAGATGAAACTTTTTGTTCAGTGCTGGTTGTCTCAATAGGAAAGTTTGAAAGTCTCCTGTTTCATTGAAAGTCCATCTTTTCACCTGAAAGAGGATGTTCGGTTTTGCTGGGTAGTTGATTCTTGGTTGTAAACCAAGAACTTTTGCCTTCTGGAATATCATATTCCAATCCCTATGTGGCCTTAATGTAGATGTTGCCAGATCCTCTGTAATACTGACTATGGAGCTTTGGTAGCTGATTTTTTTTTTTTTGTTTCTGGCAGCTTTTAGAATTTTCTGTTTGATTTGGGAGTTTTGGAATTTGGCTATAATATTCCTGGAAGTTTTTCTTTTGGGATCCCTTTCAGGGGGTGACAGGTGAATTATCTTGATTTCTATTTTACCCTCAACTTCTAGGATCTCAGGGCAATTTTGCTGTATTATTTCTTGAAAAATGAAGTCTAGGCTTTTCTCCTGGTTGTGGCTTGCAAATAGCCCAATTATTTTTAAATTATTTCTTTTGGATTTGTTTTCAAGGTCAGTTGTTTTTCCAATAAGATAGTTCACATTTTCTTCTAATTTTTGACTTTTTTTGGAAGAGTTTTATTTCTTCCTGATTTCTTGAAAAGTCATCATCTTCCTTTATTTCCATTTTGCATTTAAGGAATTCTTTTCTTCAGAGAGCTTTTTTTAATCTCCTTTTCCAGCTGGCCAATGCTGCTTTTTAAGGCATTTTCCTCCTGATTTGCCTTTTGTTTTGATTTTTCCATTAGGCCTAAACTGGTTTTTGACATATTATTTTCCTCAGTATTTTTTTGTTTATCTTTCATCAAGCTTTTGATTTGGTTTTCATGATACTTCTGCATTGCTCTCATTTCTCCTCCCAGTTTTTCCTCCTCTTCCCTTAATTGCTTTTCAAAGTCTTTTTTGAGTTCACCCATAGTCTGAGCCCCTTTTCTATTTCTCTCTTGGAGGTTTTGGATATGGAAGCTTCGATTTTGTCATCATCTGAGCATGTATTTTGATCTTCCATGGGACTAAAGTAGTTCTCTATGGTCAGATTTTTATTTTTCTGTTGTTTACTCATTTCCTCAGGCCAAGACTAATTTACAGCACGTCCAAGCCTTTGGGGTTTTTTTGGGGGGAGGCACCCCACTGGGACCTTTATTCCTCCAAGGTCTTATGCTCTCTAGTCTGTGGTTTGATATGTAGATGACCACAGCACTACCTTCTGCTCTGTGGCTATAAGGAGAGATCCAGCTTGGTTCTTTAGTATGGAAGCTCAAACTGCAATATGTGAGTGTAGGCAGACAGCAGAGTCCTACCCCAGGGAGAGCAGAGAAATCTCTGCAGACTTCCCTTACAGTCTCTGGGGGTGCAGGCTGCTTTCTCCAGATCCTCGCTGCAGATTCTGCAATTGGTGCTCCTCACTCCACACTCATTCTGGTGTAGCAGAGTTCTCTCCCCACCCTTTCAAGCTGTTGGGGGTGATTTGAGTTGACCTGTGCTGAGCTGGGCTGGGCTGGGTTGCGCCATGGCTTTTTTTTCCAACACCTGGTCTTGGTGAAACACATTTCCCACGGAACTTCTAAGTTATCTTGGATTGGGAAAATATATCACTCAGTCTTTCTGTGGGTTCTGCCCCTCTAAATTTTGGCTAAAGCTATACTTTGTTAGGTTTTTTAGGGTGTGGGGAGTACGAGTTCTCAGGAAATGCTGTCTTCAAGCTGCCACTTTGGCTCCACCTGCTTGATATTTTTTTAAATGCTTTTTTTAAAAAAATATATTCTGAACCTCTAACAAAGGAGTAAATAAGAAAATCACTAAATATGACATAATGATGTCAACAAGAAAATAGTTCAGAGTTACTTTAAATTATAACATTAACTTTATTGTTTACATACTTTTCTTTTAGATTTTGCAAGGCAATGGGGTTAAGTGGCTTGCCCAAGGCCACACAGCTAGGTAATTATTAATTGTCTGAAGTTGGATTTGAAACCAGGTACTCCTGACTCCAAGGCCGGTGCTCTATCCACTGCGCAACCTAGCCGCCCCCTGTTTACATACTTTAACATACTATTTTTTCTGATATCTATTGAAAAATCAGTGGATTATGTTATTTAGTACTTGTAGGAAGTTCTAAAGGAATAATTAAAATTTGTCAGTGAAGAAGATGAGATGAGGATTTAGACTACAGTTCCTAGTAAAGTAAGAATTTGAATCTAGTTTCCAAAATGATAGCATTGCACTTGGAGCTAAGAAAAGCTTGGTTTTTCCCTTTGACTGTGAGTCAAAAAGTTTAAGAAAGTGTGCTCAGGATAGTTTTTTTTAATCTATAAACTGGTTCTTAAACTGGGAAACTGTATACATTTCATCATAGAAATGCAGGTAGCCTTCACACTAACCTAATTTCTCTAGCTAGAAGCAACAGAAAAAAAAGTAGACTGTGCCAAGAGCCATCAAACCTCTCTGTAAATGGGAAATTAAAATGGTCCTGAACTAACTGGCCAATCTCCATTTTTTACTGCTTGTAAATGTTGCAGAAGTGACTGTCACTGGGAATATCTCTTTCCTTAGGCACTGTGTAACAAATGCTTTGTCACTCATTCATTCAGGTTTGAATGAAGCACTTTGAACTTCTTGGAGTTATATGAATACAGTGGAACTAGAATTGATCACTGGTGCAGCAAGTGGCTATGGGTTTCTAAGTATACAATTCAGACATGGTCCTCTTTTTCAAATGAACATATTTCTAGTGTCATCACTGCTGCCATAATTCAAGAACATTTTCATGCTCAATTTTTATCCTGCTTCTTTATCAACTTTTCCAGTTTGACCATTCAAAAGAGTATTATAAAATAATGAATCTTAAGCATGCTAGGCAAATAATCTTCTGCAAGTAACAAAGTGGGTGTATTATCCTAACATAGTATCCATAAAATGTCAAAGTCTCAGATTATCATTAAAAAATATTGTTGAATTATTAAAAATTTTGGGTAGTGAGGGGATTTCCTAGAGACTCACCTATTGTTGCTGCTGCTACTAAACAAATGATTCAAAGCCAAATTTAACTCAAGATAGGTCATGGGTTTGTTTGTTTTTTTTTCAATTCCAAAGGTATCATTAATTAATTTTGGACTGTTGGTTTCTATTTCATCTATTTTTTAGGCATTTGGCGGCAGCTAGGTGGCGCAGTGGATAAAGCACCAGCCCTGGAGTCAGGAGTACCTGGGTTCAAATCTGGACTCAGACACACTAGCTGTGTGGCTTTGGGCAAGCCACTTAACCCCATTTGCTTTGGAAAAAACCTAAAAAATATGAAGTTTTTTTTAGGCATTTGAAATGAATAAATTCTCCTTCCCAGTTACAAATGTATTATAAAATAGGCAAACTTTATGCTATGATAGTTTTATTGAGTCTAACTTTTTAATGAACTAAAAGTTATTAGTGGTAGGGATTAGATTATTATCAGAAGGACTGAAGGCAAAGGGATGTGCTGAGAGACATGATTAATGGAGGATTGGATGATGAGGTAAAAGACCCTATTAAGAAGAACGAAAATGGTTCAGATGAGAAGAAAAAGGAATCAAGTACTAGAATAATAATTTGTTGAAAGAATTAACTAATAGTCGACTGAATTCAGTAGCAAGTGAGTTATAGTAATAGAGTCAACTGTTGGAGTCCAAATTTGAGTGTAAAAAGTAACCTGTGTAATTTGAATCTATAGAAATAGTAGTCAGGACTAGAAATCAGTAAAAAACAAACCCCAAAACAAACCCTCTTGTAACTTGGGCTTGGCTAGAATGAGATTCTGGAAGAAAGCATCAGAATGGTCAGATGGATTTAGAAAGTTCTGATCATGGAATCCAGGAGTACAAGCAATAAACTCAAATCTCAGAAAATTATAATGATCAAGTTTCAGCCTGAAGCAAGGGAATTACATTTGAACTTCTACCAAAAAAAACAAAGATGCAACACTTTCAAGAATTGGAACTAAGTGCATCCACTACTGGGACTGAACCAGGCTATAAGTGAAAGACATATTTAGATATGCTAAGCCCTGATAAGCAGAATCTATGATTCAACTGATTACCTCTCATTTGAATATAGTTTACATCTCCAAACAGAACTGTGAATAGCAGTAAGAACATTAGTATTTATGTCCTATTATTAATTCTATTATCTAGGAAATTCAGCCTCAATTTCCTCACCCATTAAATAGTGATGATGAACTATAGTTGTTCAGTTCTAAAGTCTGTGATACTGAATTCTATTTTGATTAAGATTTTATACTGTACTTGAACATGGGAATCTTATGACTGAGAGAAAACAAAAGAGGTCATTGTATAGAGACAGAATCCTTCATATTTATCTGATGAAAATGGAAATGGACTGAGATATTGTAGGGAGACTTCTATTGATTATCCTCTGAACCATTTTGTTACAGAATTTAGATGAAAATTTTTTAAGTGAATTATATATTGGTCAGTGTTTTGAATAAGCCAATGTGGCACCTGTAGGACCTGGTTAGTCAAAGCTTCCTTGACTGAAGCACTAAAATCATTTGAAAAATAAAATAAATGCCTAGAGAAGGAAATACATTTTGGAAAAGCTAGGATTTACTACATGAAACTTATCACTGGTTAACAATGAGAGAAAATATAGCCATTCTAGAATAATAGTTACTCTTCATTTTTGCCATCTGTTTTGCTATTAGGGTGAAATTTAAAGAACTCTTTCTTTTGGTAAATGCATTGGAAAAACTAAATTAAAAAGTTTCCACATCTTTTTTCAGTCTGTGTTCAGTGTCGAGGAGTAAAAGCAAATTTTTTTTCTATTAGATAGCTGTGTATCTTTTGTTGATTCAATTTGAGTGGGCAAATATTTGTGCTAATTTAAAAAGAATGGGATAATAAAGCATTCAAGAATGGAATTTTGAATTATTCTTGTTTGTGTATTTCCATTCAAGGATAGTTCTTTGGAGGAGTTGTGGGTTTATAGTCATCAAATAGTTAACTTGCCCTATCATTGTCTTGCTTGGACTTATCTTCATAGACTACATTTGAAGTTTTACTTCTTCTTTTCCTTTGTTTCCCTCTGATATATATATATATATATATATATATATATATATATATATATATATATATATATATATATATACTTTTCTACAATAAAAAGTGAATTGTTTAATTCTTTTCATTATGATGGGGTTTTATAATACTTTATCATAAACATTTAACAACTGATCAAAAGCTCTTATTGTCATGATCCCTATAGTCAAAAAGCAGAACCAAGTTCTGCAACCAATTGTAAAGTTCTAAAAACTTTATCTATTGATGGAAATTTCCATTCATTATCTTAGCTGAAGGATGACCTTTTAAATATAACAATGAAAACTTCCTTTATTTTCATACTTTTCAAAAGAAAATCATATATTTCTTTTAAAAACACATAAGGCTTTGGGGCGGCTAGGTGGCATAGTTGGGGCGGCAAGGTGGCGTAGTGGATAAAGCATTGGCCTTGGAGTCAGGAGTACCTGGGTTCAAATCTGGTCTCAGACACTTAATAATTACCTAGCTGTGTGGCCTTGGGCAAGCCATCTAACCCCATTTGCCTTGCAAAAAAATCTAAAAAAAAACCACATAAGGCTTATGAAAAATCTATGAAATTTTAGAAGGAAAAATAACTTACTTACTCCCAAACCATACATATTCAAATATCACCATTCTTTGTCTTCTAGTGTTTAGAATTATCCAGAGTTAAAAAATTAAGCAGTGGAATGAACGAGCTATTTTTCAAATGACTCCATGTGGTTTCCCTAGGGATATTGGAAACTCTATCATCCTGAACTTTTATCTGATTACCATATGACCCAGGACTTACTGAGTTTTCAAGACTCTAGGGAACTCTCAATCAGCTTTATAAAGAAGCAGAACTATGGCATAGCTGATCAAATATATCAGACTATTTTTTTAAAGAAAATTATGAGATTTTGGAAAGACTGCTTTTGTCTGATGCTCTTTGCTCTTTGACATCAGGAAATTTGCTTAACTTCTCTAGACCCCAATTTCTTAATTTCAAAATTGAGGGGCTTACCTAGAATCGTAAAATCTAAGAAGCAGTTATAAATATTTTCTTTGGTCAAGGAAATAATCTGATCACAATTCTATCACCTTGAGTTTGGCATTAGATTACAGTTTTTAAACTCTCACAAACAAAATAAATTTCATTCTAAAGGTCTGAATCAAGAGGAGAAGGAATTTCTTTTTTTTCTTTTCCAATTAGATGCAAAGATAGCTTTCAACATTCATCCTTTTTCAGACTTTTGAGTTCTGTCTTTTCTACCACCCTCCCTTTCACACCCTCTCCCTAAAGCAGCAAAGAATTTGTGATAGGTTGCACATATAAATTCTTTTTAACATATTTCTATAGTAGTCATATTGTGAAAGAAAAATTAGAACTAAGATAAAGGAAAACCCTGAGAAGGAAAGAAAAAAAAATAAAAGGAGCTTTTAAAAGTGAACATCGATTACTTTGGTCTGCATTCAGAATACATAGTTTCTTCTCTTGTTGTAGATGCCATTTTCCTTAAATAGGTCTCTCAGAATTGTCCTTTGTCACTGAACTGCTGAGAATTGTAGGGTTCATCTCACAATATTTCTGTTAATGTGTACAGTGTTCTCTTGGTTTTACTCACTTAACTTAGCATCAGATCATGCAAGTATTTCCAGGCTTTTCAGAAGTCAGATCACTCATGATTTCTTACAGAGCAATAGCAATCAATAACATTCATATACCATAGCTTGTTCAGTGATTCCCCAATTGATGGGCATTAAAAGGAATATTTCACAAAATTTCACAAATACATCTATTAGCCTTAACTTTACAAAGTTTTTTCTCCTTTCTTTATCCCTTTTAATTAGATCTATATTTGATTTTACTTTATCTGAGATCATTTTTGCTACCCAGTTTTATTTATTTCCACTGAAAGAGAATATAATCTGCTCCAGCTTTTTCCCTTTAACCTGTATTTTCCTGCTTCAAATGTATTTCTTGTAAACATCAAATTGTAGGATTCTGTTTTTTCAATCCATTCTTCTATCCACTTCAGTTTTATGAGAAAGTTCTTCCTATTCACATTCACATTAGTGCTTCTGTATTTTTTCACTCCATTCATTCTTCTCTTATTTGTATTTTTCTCTGTCCTTTCCTCTTGTACCTCCTCACCAAGGTTCTGCTTCTAACTGCTGCACCTCTCAATCTGCCCTTTCTTCTACAAGTTCTCTTCCCTTTTCTTCTCTCTTTTTCTTTTTTCCTTTTACTTAACCTTTATTTTTATTTATCCCTTCTTTTTTATCAGCCTCACTTTCTCTTTTCTTTACATTTCTAAATCCATTTCTAAACCCATTTGGGAATGTATGCTATGCTCTCTTTGAGCCAAATCAGTTGAGAGTAAGATTTACTCAATATTCACACTCTTCCTTTTTCCCCTTTACAATAATAGGTCCTTTGTTCTTTATCATGTGGCATTATTTTCCCTCTAATGCCTTCTACTCTGGATATAATCTTCTTTTTATATGTTTTAATTATTTTATACCTGTCTTGCACCCACACTGTCATAATCTACTCCTTTTATCTGTCCTGATAGAAATATAATTCTTAAGAGCCATAAGCATCCTGACAAAAAAATCAATTTCAACTCAAACCCTCCTTTTAAGAACAATCCCTCCATCTTGTCCCAATACAAATAAAACTTTCAAGAGTTAGGAGTTTGATCACACCACAGTCAATTTATATCCCATCCCATTTTTCAAGTACCCTTCATTCCATTTACCCAATAGAAATCTAATCCTCAAGAGCTAAAAGCTCAATCACATCACAATTCATTTATATACACATCATCTTTCTAAATATGTTCCTTTCAGTTGTTTTAAGAGAAACACAGTTCTCAAAAGTTAACTAACATTTCCTCAACACCCTTCTATCTACCTTTTTATGTATCTCTTGAGTCTTGTATTTGAAGAGCAAATTTTCTGTTCAGTTCTGGTTTTAAGGCAAAAAAGCTTGGATTGCAACCAAGAAACAACTACTCTGATCCTTTAATGTTGAAGCTGATAAATCCAATGTAATCCTGACTGTGGTTTACTGGTATTTAAATTGCTTTTTAAAATGTTGACTGCTTGCAGTATTTTCTCCCTTAGCTGAGAATTCTGAAATTTCACCACAATATTCATTGGAATTTTTATTTGGGGATCTTTTTCTGGGAATGATTGATGGATTCTTTCAAGGACTATTTTATCTTCTTATTCTAGAATATTTGAGTACTTTTCCATGATAAGTTTGCGTATGATATTGTCCAGGTTCTATTTTTGATAACGGTTGTCAGGTAGATGTAATAATAAATTATCTCTCCTGGATTAATTTTTCAAATTTGATAATTTTTTCTAACAGATACATTTCATTTTCTTCTGTTTTTTAATTCTTTTGGTTTTGTTTGATGTAATCCTGGTGTTTTACAGAGTCATTTGTTTCCATTTGTCCAATTCTAGTTTTTAAGGTTTTATTTTCTTCAATTAATTATCTTGTTTCCTTTTCCATTTGTTTTATTTTATTTTCCAGTTGTACAATTTTATTTTTAAATTTTTAAAATTTTTTTTAGGTTTTTGCAAGGCAAATGGGGTTAAGTGGCTTGCCCTAGGCCACACAGCTAGGTAATTATTAAATTTCTGACATCGGATTTGAACCCAGGTACTCCTGACTCAAAGGCCGGTGCTTTATGCACTACGCCACCTAGCCGCCCCCAATTTTAATTTTAAAATGAATTTTTTCTTCAGTTAATTTTTCACAATTCTCCTGCATGGTTTTCTTCTCTTTTCTCCATTTTTTCTACTTCCTTCCTTCTTTGGGTTTTTAAAATCCCCTTTGAGCTCTTCCAAGAGGTCTTTATTTTGAATTGAAGATAAATTCATCAGCAATTTAAAGGCTTCACATATAAGCATTTGTTACTACTTCCATCTTTAGAGATGGAAGTTTAATTGTCCCTATCAGAATAGTAGCTATCAATGGATAATGTTATTTTTGTTTTGGTGTTTTTTCTTTTTTCATTTTGACAGTTGAACTCTATTTCTGTGATACAGGATGTATAGTCCCAAGTGGTTTTTTTTTTTTTTTTTTTTTTTTTTTTTGCTAAAGGCTTGGGATTTTAGGGTTTTTGCTAAGGTCTTCTGGATTTTCACTCTGGCATTTCCAGTGTTCCAAGCTTCCTCTCTGCTAGGGAGACCAATGCTGTACCAGTGTTGCAGGGCTTGAAACTTTGCTCTCTGACCTGGGGTTGGAACCTTCACAGCGGTCAGAGCTATGGTCAAGACCTAACTGTGCTCTGGCTAAAAGCCTCTTGCTGGCTTCCCAGCTCTCCCAACTATGCTAAGTTATACAATCTTTTACCCAAGTCACAGAACTTTTCCTGAAATTCCTCCATGATATCTTGCTGAAAATTTGTTTCATTGTCCTCCCCTCCCCCATGGATTCTGCTTTTCCAGAAACACCTTTGAAAGAAGTTGGAGGAGCTTCTTAACTTTGTGCCAACATCTTGGCTACATTCTAAAATTTCTTCCCTTCTTTCCCTCCCTCCTCCCTTCCTCTCTCCCTCCTTTCCTCCCTCCTTCCCTCCCTCCCTCCCTTCCTTCCTTCCTTCCTTCCTTCCTTCCTTCCTTCCTTCCTTCCTTCCTTCCTTCCTTCCTTCCTTCCTTCCTTCCTTCCTTCCTTCTCTCTTCTCTGTATTTCTTCATTTTATCCTTTCTCCCTCCCCTTTTTATCTTGATTCCTCTCTCTTCCTCCTGCCCTCTCTTTTTCTCTTTTCTCTCTCCTTCCCACTCCTTCTGCTCATCTGTCTTTGTCTTCCTCTTTTATGCAGGAAAAGATACCATTCCCCTTCCACATTGATGAAAATAGTACAAAGAAGAGATTCCTCCTGTGTGGTTTTTGAGAAATGAAATTCAGCACTTTCTTTAGGAAAAGCAGAAGTAATTAAGTGTATTGGTTTGACGACTTCTGGTTTCAAGGGGCCATTGAGAGGATAAAAGTAAATACAGATAATGATGGTATTAATGGAATATTTAAGCAGGGTGGAGGATAATATCATAAAGATGCTGAAAGCATAATTTGCATAGTTGTTAAATGAGGGTGAATTGCAATACATTTACAGACTGAAAGGCCAGGTTCTATATAAGTAAAAAGTATATATCTTGTCTTTCTAAAAGCAAAATGGAGTAAAAAGTAAAATGATACATAATCATCAAGTGGGAAGGAACTTCTATGTTTTTTCATAAAAAATGATCTGTAAGCGAAGAAATTTCACAAACAAAATAAGAGGAATAAATCTTTTCTGTTTCTTAAAGTTTCAGTGACATAATAGATAAAGTTATAATTTGGAAATTAGAGGACCTAGGTCTGAATCTTAGTTTTGTCTCTGCCTGTGTTGCCCTGAATTAACCAGTGTTTTTAGATCTCAGTTTTGACATATATAAACTGATGGGGTTGTATCAAATGGCCTCTGATATCCTTTGCAGTTATATCTATCAATTATTAAATAAACATTAAGCATTTGCTGTGTATTAAATGAGGGGATATGAATATCATAAAAGAGAAACTCCCTTCAAGAAGTTCACATTCTAATAGGGAGATGAAATGTGGTCACAGGTAAGTAAATTCAGAATATATACACAATAAAGTATTAAAAACTGGGGGAATTGGGAAAGGCTTTTTTTTTAGGGTTTTGCAAAGCAATGGGCTTAAGTGGCTTGCCCAAGGCCACACAGCTAGGTAATTATTAAGTGTATTAAGTGTCCAACTCCGGATTTGAACTCAGGTACTCCTGACTCTAGGGCCGGTGCTCTATCCACTGCATCACCTAGCTGCCCATGGGAAAGGCTTCTTGAGTCAGATGGCACTTGCATCCATATTCTCTCTACTCATAGAATAGTCCTGTAATATAGGCTATGAATACTTTAGTCATCTCTTATGATCAATTTCAAGAGGTACCAAATTAGTCTTTTTTCTCCCTAATCCATTTTTTTCAGATATTTGACAGAATGATTATCCTAAATCACTATTTTACTCCTATGCTCAACAGACCCTAATAACTCATTAATACTTTTAGGATGAATGCAATATTCTTTGTTGGCATTTAAAGCCCTCTGCAGCCTGACTCCATGCCATCTTTCCATGGTAATAATATATTAGCTTCATTTACAGAGTCAATACTTTAACCATATTGGTCATCTTACTATGCAGATATGACATTCTATCTCCCATCTCTTTGTATTTTAAATAGGAAGGGTCTCATTTTTGTCTTCTAGTTCAAGCGCTGCTGTCAGTTGGAAGCCATAGCTATTAGTGCCTCCCTCCCTTGAAAATTGTCATATATGTGTGTGTGTGTGTGTGTGTATAATATATATATATGCATAAATATGTGAGGATATATATATATATATATATATGTATATATACATACACACACAGTAATCCCTGATACAGTATGAACTTCTAAAGGGTGTAGACTATTTAATTATTTTTGGCTTTGTGTTCATGGTCCCTAACACAGTGCTTTGCACTTGTAGCACAGCCTTAATAAAGGTTTTCTAATTGATTGATGTACTACATGCAATACAGAACCATAACTGAGAAAAAAAAAAGATGAGTTTAGGACACTGAAATATCAAAGTTGATCTTGCAATAATTGTATTCGTTCTGCAGCAGGAAAACAACTCAACTTATTACCTAGTTAAGAGGGTCCTGTGGTAGATAGTTATAGAGAAGTATTATGGATTAGTATCTAGTGTCCTGAGCTTGAAGTCTGAGTAAGTTGGGTTCAAATCACACCTGTGGCACAAAATTAGTTCTACAAACTTCACTTCACCACCCCTCCCCAAATGAGGATATTAGCAGTTACTATATCCTAACTTATTATGATATCAACCAAAATTATCTATCTGTCAGAGATAAACTTTGATGTGATACACACATCTCAAAATTTATTATTTTTATTATCTACCTGAGGATGCACAGATGAAATAAAACAAATTTGCTTTCCAAGGGTCTTGCAATCAGCACTCATTAACAGATGCAGGGCATGGTGGAAAGGACTTTTACCTAAAAAAAAATTACAGGGACTTATAATAAAAATTGAGAGGCATCATTTAACATGAGTAGAGAACAGGTGTTAGATTCAGTTCTGCTTTTTCAGTTTTTCTAGATTAAATTCTGCTTTTGAAAAAAAATTAAGTATTTTATTTATTTGTTTATGCATCTACATGCAATGGTAGTTTTTACCAATTTTTTTTGGAAAGGTTTTGAGTTTTACAGTTTTCTCCCTCCCTCCTCTCCCTACAGAAGGTAATGTGATATAAGCTCTATATTTTTTTTTTTAGGATTTTGCAAGGCAAATGGGGTTAAGTGACTTGCCTAAGGCCACAAAGCTAGGTAATTATTAAGTGTCTGAGGCTGGATTTGAACTCAGGTACTCCTGACTCCAGGGCAGGTGCTCTATCCACTGCGCCACCTAGCTGCCCCTAAGCTCTATATTTATAATCATGCTAATCATAGATCAATATTGAACATGTGTGAGAGAAGAATCAGATCCAAACAAAATGGAGAAAATGGGGAAAAGAAAAGAAAACTATGCAGGAGAATTGTGAAAAATTAACTGAAGAAAAGATTCATTTTAAAAATAAAATTGTCCAATTGGAAAATAAAATAAAACAACTGGAAAAGGAAACAAAATAATTAATTGAAGAAAATAAAGCCTTAAAACAATCAGATCCAAACAGAAAACATTAGAGAGAAAAAAGTGACATATACATAAGACAACTTTTAAAAATCAAAGATAATAATAATAATAAGGCTTGGTCTTAATTTAAACTCCATAATTCCTTCTCTGGATATGGATGGTATTTTCCTTCACTAGTCCCTTTAAATTGTCTTTGATTATTATAGTGCTTAAATCAACAAGTTCATTGTGGTTGATCATTGCCCCATGTTGTTGTTAGCATGTATAATATCCTTCTGATTCTGCTTGTTTCACTCAGCATCAATTCAGGTAAATCTTTCTAGGTTTTTCTGAAATCTTATCCCTCATGCTTTCTTATAGAACAATAGTATTCACATACACCACAATTTGTTTAACCATTCCCCAATTGATGAGCATTTCCTCAATTTCCTATTCTTTGCCACTATATAAAGAGCTGCTATGAATATTTTTGTCCGAGTGATGTTTTTATCCTTTTTCCTCATCTCGTCAGGGTATAGACCCAGTAGTGGTATTGTTGGATCAAAGGGTATGCACATTTTTATTGCCCTTTGGGCATAATTCCAGATTGCTCTCTAGAATGGCTGGATTAGTTCACAACTCCTCCAACAATGCATTAGTGTACCAATTTTCCCTCATCTCCTCTAACATTGCTCATTTTTCTTTCTAGTCATATTGAACAATCTGAGTGGATCATGCGGTGGTTCCTCAGAGATGTTTTAATTGGTTTTTCTCCAATCAATAATTAAGAGCTTTTTTATGGCTTTGATTTCTTTGTTTGAGAATTGTCTTTCCATATCCTTGACCTATTATTTTAAAAAAATAATTACATTTAATTAAATTTAAAAAATAATTTTGACCCAGTTCTGTATATATTTGAGAAATGAATCACTTGTCAGAAACACTAGTTGTAATTAAGTTCTGCTTTTAGCACATATTAGTTAGCTGTATGACTGGGATAAGTTACATTCTATTTAGACTAAAACTAAAAGCAATTTCCCAACACTAATGTAGTTATAGTCATAGATACTTCAACCAAATAAGCAACCAATCCATACACATTAAAATATAACTATTCATATAGACATGCTTTCTAATGTCTAGAAACATAAATGCTACATGAATATTCTTCCACATTTACCAAATATACACATATGGTATTTTTTTTTCTTTTGAGTGTAAACATTGTCTCTTTCTATGTGGATCTTAAGAAGTCTAGGTCTTCCTTAGTGGATCTTAGTGCGGACCTTTCTGGTCAAACTTTTTATCACATTGATCACATTTCTAGGGTTTGTCACCTAGGTTTATTTTATGATTTCTACAAAAGTTTGTTTGACATTTCAATTCCATATCAAATTTATAGCTTTTTTTCATGCTATATTTGCTTTAACAATAAAAGTTGATTGATCCCTAGGAAAGCTTTCTAGAGGAAAGGATCCTGGGGTGGGGGCCTGGTTTTTATTTTCTTTAAGCTCTTTATTGCTTGGAGGATTGTTAGGAGTCTGTAGGGGTGCTTGGAGGTTGAGCAGGTTCCAGGGAACCCCAGAGCATGTGGTTCAACTGAGTGGCAGTAAGGATATGACAGGGTGGAGTTTTCAGTGGGGCATATAGATGATGAAGGCATGGATGCTGCTGCTATTGGGGTGGAGAGCTTAGCTGAGGGGATGTCCAGAGGCCCCAGGGGAGGTCTCTGGGTTGCCGATCTTCCCCCTCAGAGGAACAGGTTGGGGTGCACAAAGAAAGTGGATGGCTGACCCTGGTGAGGAAATGAACCTGGCCTGTCTGTAAGAGGGCCAAAGAGCCTGGCCTTGGATCCAAGCAGAGGCCCTTACCAGCAGAGGATCCTGGGGCAATATTTATCAATGAGGCCCTGGTAGTGTGGCCAAAGTTCAGACACATCTGAACGGTCTCCAGAAATGGTGTAGAGATCAAACTTATTGAACTCTTGCACCCAGGGCAGCATGTTGAGGTCATGTCGTATTACAGTGATGCTGGTAGTCACCTCCAATATGCCACGGGTAGAAGGAATGGAAACGGATCATGTAGAAGGCCTCCAGAGGCAGGGAGAATTTGTTGAACTTCATCATTTGATGCATATACTCATCATGGCCCCAGGCCATCAATATATTCTCCAGGCCACAGTGGGGCTCATGCATCCCAAGCTTGGTGCAGTATAGAGGGTTCTTCAAGTCAGGATTGTCCTCAAAGGTTGAATTGCAAAAAACAATAGATTTTTTTGGGTGGCAGCCAACAAGAAAAGTTTAAGCTTAAGCAGAAAAGCTTCATGGAAGTGGTGACATTCCTTGAATTTCATTTCCTGTTCATAAATTGTCATAATGAGTCACCACATTTGGTTTAGATCAGTTGAAAATATTGAACACATTCACAGAGAGTCTTTTGCATGAATGAACTTGAACACATTTAAAATTTCTCATGACAGGACTACCAGGACAATAAGACACAGGAGACTTTAACCAGGCCATTAGGTTAAACTCTTATTGCCTTTAAGGTAACACATGACAACTAACTGCAGTTAATTTTTGTGAATATACACTTTTGATCAAGTAACAATGGTATGCTGAATACCTTGTTGCTGTGTTGGTTTTTAAATTTATTTGTTTTATTTTTCTTTAGGAAGTTGAATAATTCTTTTGAGGGAAATGAAGTCTTCTGACCTTTTTCTCTGATCAGAGAAAAAAAGCAACAAAATTCTTGCTAAAAATAGTGGGGACATTTAGGTTAGACCTTGTTCTGGTGTATCTAAGTGTATCCCCAACTTTTACAATGATTGAACTAAATAGTCTGTGAACTTTCCAGCTCTAGAATTCTAAAATCCAGTGATTCTCTGAGCTCTAGTTCACCATACTTCTCATCTCTGTCTTATTTTTATATTTCAAGATTGTGAAAAAATGCTATCTCTCCTAGAAAATATTCACATCTATCATGATAGACAACTTCTGTAAGAAAATTCCAGTGTGCAGCCTGGAAAGGATTTGTTCATGTCTGAATGGGGGAGATTATAATTTGGCTTTGTTACTGATACATTGCAATATTTTAGACCAGGTTTCCTAAACATTTCATTTTAACTTTAGCATTTTTAGAGATCTATGATTAGTTTATCAACATATTTTGACTTTACTATCTATTTCTCTTGATTAGTTTTTGAGTGGAGAAGAAAATGGTGGCCTTGGAGAAAAGTAAATAGAAAGACAGGGACTGCTAGAATAGGGGCAATATGTTTAAACTGAGAAGAGTAGTTGAGGAACTGACTAGATTGGGGAGGATAGATAAGAGAATATCTATGGATGTTGCTGGTAAATTTCCATGTATGTCAAAGATTGTAAGAACTGGGAAACAAGGAGAACAAGTCAGTTATTAATATTTAATTATATACCTTGATTTGCATACTGGCAAATGAGTTCAAGTAGACAGGATTAGCTTTGGAGTTGAATCTTGACTTCAGTATTTAAGCACTGCATGAGAGTTACTTGCTTCCTAACTTCAGTTTCCTCATCTGTAAAATAAGAGTATTTTTTCTTTATTTTTAATTTTATTTAAGGCAATAGGATTAAGTGACTTGCCCACAGCAAGGCAATTATTGTCTGAAATCAGATTTGAACTGAGGTCCTCCTGACTCTAGTCGGATGCTCTATACACTGAATCACTTAGCTATCCCAATTTTTGCTTTTTTAACCTCTCCCCAGGATTACTAATCAGGAAAGAGCTTTTTAAGCTTTAAAACACCATGTGTTATTATGCCTAAAGGGCAACAAAAATGTGCACAACCTTTGATCCAGTTATACCACTACTGGGTCTGTACCCTGAAGAGACTATGAAAAAGAGTGAAAACATCACTTGTAAAAAAATACTCATAGCAGCTTTATTTGTGGTAGCAAAGAATTGGAAATCAAAGGGATTTCCATCAATTGGGGAATGGCTTAATAAACTGTGGTATATGTATTGATTTGCATGAACTGATGCTGAACGAGATGAGCAGAATCAGAAGAGCATTGTATACTCTAACAGTATGTGATGATCAAACGTAATGGACTTGCTCATTCTATTAGAACAAAAATCAGGCACAATTTGGGGGGTATCTGCGATGGAAAATACTATCTGTATCCAGAGAAAGAATTGTATAGTTTGAACAAAGACCAAAGGCCTTTAATTTAAAAAAAAAGTTATCTTGTTATGTAATTTTTCTATCTCTTATACTTTATGATTTCTTTCTCATTACATTCAACTTAGATAAATATATACCATGGAAACAATGTAAAGACTACAGGACTGCCTTTTGTTGGGGGGATAGAGAAAGGGAATAAAGATTAGGGGGAAAAATTGTAAATTTCAAAATGAATAAATAAGTAAATGAATGAATTTGTAAAAAAAAGCACAAAAATCCACCATATGATGTTATGATCAATGAGAAGAACTTGAAATCCAAATATTAAATGGGCCTTTTTTAAAAAATAAAATAGTTTTGTTTTAATTAGAGGTAATAGTCTTTGCTCTTTCTTCAAACTCCACAGTTCTTTCTCTGGATATAGGTGGTATTCTCCATCCCAGATATGCCCAAATTGTCCCTGATTGGTGCATTGATGCAATGAGAAAGTCCATTACTATTAATCATCACCCCCATGTTGCTCTTATGATGTACACTGTTCTTGTTCTGCTTATCTCACTCAGCATCAGTTCATGCAGATCCTTCCAGGATTCTCTGAATTCCCACCCCCTTCTGGTTTCTTTTTTTTATTAATTTTAATATTTTATTTGTTTTCCAATTATATACAATAGTAATACGTATCCATCATTTTTGAAAGGCTCTGAATTCTACAATTCCCTCCTTCCTTCCCTCCCCCCCCCCACAGGCTATCTGCCATATCTACATTGTTTCCATGCCATACATTGATTTATATTGAACATTATAAGAGTAAACATAAGAATAAACAAAAAAACCTCTCCCCCAAGAAGATGAGAAACCTTAAAAATAGAGAGATAAATAAATGTACTTCAGTCTGTGTTCAGATTTCAATGGCTCTGTCTCTGGGGTGAGTTGCTTTCTTTATCATAAGTCCACCAGAGAAGTTGCTTCAATATTTTTCCCTCAGTTGCTATTACTAGCTGTACCTTCACTCTAATTCTCCACACTCTCATTTACACTTCTCTCTCTTCTTTCATCCTGGCCCTGTCCAAAGGTGTGTTGAATCTGAGTACCCTCTCCCTTGATCTTCCCTCTCTTCTGTCACTTATTCTCCCCTTCCCTCCCCCTATTCACTCTCTTTCTGTCCCTTTCCTCTCATCCTTCTCCAGGGCAAGATAGATTTCCTCATCCAATTAAGTGTGTATGTCATTTCCTCCCTGAGCCATTTCCCATGAGAATGAAAGCTCATTCATTCCTCCTTACCTTTCCCCCCTCCACTCCAATGAAAAAGCTTTTTCTTGATTGTTGTGTGAAATCTCTAAGCTTCTTCTTCATCTCCTTTTACTTCCTCCCAGTACTTTCGCCCAACACCCATTGACTCCATCCCTTTACTACATCATACCATTATATTCCACTCCTTCCTGTGCCCTGTCTATATATGCTCCTTCTAACAGTTCTTATAAATGAGAAAGTTCATGAGTTATCAATATCTTCTTCATTTACAGGAATACAAGCAGTTCAACATCATCAAGTTCCTTTTGGTTAGTCCCTTTCTTCCACTCTCTCTATTGTTCACCAGAGTCCTGTACTTGGAGATCAAACTTTCTGTTCAGCTCTGGTTGTCTCAATAGGAAAGTTTGAAAGTCCCCTGTTTCACTGAAAGTCTATTTTTTCCCCTGAACAAGGATGTTCAGTTTTGTTGGGTAATTGATTCTTGGTTGTAAACCAAAATCTTTTGCCTTCTGGAATATCATATTCTAATCCCTACGAGGCCTTAATGTAGGTGCTGCCAGATCCTGTGTAATCCTGAACTATGGAGCCTCGGTAGTTGAATTTTTTGTTTCTGGCAGCTTTTAGAATTTTCTGTTTGATTTGGGAGTTTTGGAATTTGGCTATAATATTCCTGGAAGTTTTTCTTTTGGGATCTCTTTCAGGGGGTGACAGGTGAATTCTCTCAATTTCTATTTTACCTTCAGCTTCTAGGATCACAGGGCAATTTTGCTGTATTATTTCTTGGAAAATGAAGTCTAGACTTTTTTCCTGGTCTTCACTTTCAGGTAGCCCAATAATTTTGAAATCCTCTTTCTTTGATCTGTTTTTGAGGTCGATAGTTTTTTTCCAATGAGAGATTTCACATTTTCTTCTAATTTTGGCTTTGTTTGGAAGAGTTTAATTTCTTACTGATTTCTTGAAAAGTCATCAGATTCCTTTAGTTCCATTTTGCATTTGAAGGAGTTATTTTCTTTAGAGCGTTTTTTTATTTCCTTTTCCAGCTGGCCAATGCTGCTTTTTAAGGCATTCTTCTCCTCAGTTGCCTTTTGTTTTGCTTTCTCCATTAGGCCTAAACTGGTTTTTAACATATTTTCTTCAGTATTTTTTGTATATCTTTCACCAAGCTTTTGATTTAGGTTTCATGATACTTCTGCATCGCTCTCATTTCTCCTCTCAGTTTTTCCTCCACCTCCCTTAATTGCTTTTCAAAGTCTTTTTTTGAGCTCATCCATAGTCTGAGCTCATTTTCTATTTCTCTTGGAGGTTGTGGATACAGAAACTTTGATTTTGTCATCATCTGAGCATATGTTTTGATCTTCCATGGAACTAAAGTAATTCTCTATGATCAAATTCTTATTTTTCTGTTGTTTACTCATTTCCTCAACCCAAGACAGTACTTCCAAGGCTTTGGGGTTGTTTATTTTTTTTGAACACTCCATTGGGACCTTTATTCCTCCAAGGTCTTATGCTCTCTAGTCTGTGCTTTGATATGTAGATGACCACAGCACTACCCTCTGCCCTGTGGCTATAAGGAGAGATCCAGCTCGGTTCTTTAGTATGGAAGCCCAAACTGCAATATGTGAGTATAGGCAAACAGCAGAGGCCTACCCCATGTAGAGCAGAGAAGTTTCTGCAGACTTCCCTTACAGTCTCTGGGGGTGCTGCTTTCTCCAGATTCTTGCTGCAGATTATGAGGCCAGTGCTCCCTCACTCCACACTTACCCAGGTGCAGCAGAGTTCTCTCACCACCCCTTCAAGTTGTAGCCAGTGATCTCTGGGCTGCTCTGGGCTGGGCTGGGCTGCACCACTGCTTTTTTTCCAACCCCAGTCCTGGTGAAGCACACCTTTCCTGTGAAACTTCCAAGTTATCTTGGACTGGGAAAATAATGTATTGCTGTGGGTTCTGCCCCTCTAAATTTTGGCTACAACCATCCTTTTTTTTTGGGGGGGGGGGTTGTGGGGTTGGAGTTCCCAGGAAATGTTCCCTTCATGTGGCCATCTTGGCTCCATCCCCCTAAAATGGGTCTTTTTGATGGTAAAAAAAAATGAGGATTCATAATTTTAGGACAATTTTGTTAGCTACAGATTCATTTCTCACTACCCTTTTACTAATATAACTCTTAGAAAAGAATACAAAACTCATTGGCTTTCTCCATGTTACTGGTTCTTTCCCTTGATATTTATACTGCTTTACCGATGTTTCCATGCGAAGATTCTTTATTTTACTTTCTTGCTATTTTTGACACTGTGAATGATTATCTACTTGTGTCTCTTTGTCTCCCTACGAGCCTCCTAAGACTTCTCTTACAGCTTCTTTTCTATATTCACTGACTCTTCTGCCCCTTTTACTCTGTTTTTCACAAAGTTTTGATTTCTCTTTATACCATCTCCCTTGATTATCTCAGACCTTCACTCAGTTTCAATTGTCATATCTACATGAGTGACTTCCAACTATTCTGTCCTGAGCCTTGATTTATTTCCCAAGTTCTAGACTAGATTCCATTAAGCAACTCAGACATTTCTCTCCTCCCTTTTCTCTACCTTCTATGTCTTACAAACTGAGTATCTTACTGGTAAGTTCAACATGTTTAAATCCAAATTAACCAACTGTCCTCCAAAACCTATTCATTCATTTTTTTCTATCATCTTTCCAGACAGGCATAGTTATTGTCTTCAAAACTCATCTTTGTGTAATTCTTCATTATGTTAGAAAACAGTAATTTTGTTCATTCACAACTCTTCTAACAGTCTTCCCTTTCTTGACATTCTCACATTCACAGTCCTGAAGCAGAATTTCATTATTTTTTTATTTGAACTACTGAAATAGCCTCCTTAGTTGTTGCTTATTATCCAGTGCACCTTACATATCTCTTTCAGGTGATTTTTCCAGGTACAATTACATCATTCTGTTATTTAGAATACTCTAATGATTTTTTTTTCACATGTGTAAATTGTCTACATTTTACATTGTCTATCAATTAGAAACCAAAGTTCTTTAGACTCTTGCTAAAGACTTGCTATTCAATTTATCAAACACAACTTTTGATTACTGCTTAAATTCATCTACTCTGTGCTCCAGTAATTGCATCCTCAAATGCATCTTGTATTTTCTCAATTCCATGCATTTGTTTATATAAGCAACCTGAAATCATTTGCACCATTTGATATCCCACCCATTCTTCAAATTCTCCACCAATAATTTCTACACTAAAATACTACATTGATGACCTCAACATTAAACATGACTCCTCTTTCTCCCTCACCCCATATAGTCAATCAGTTGCTGAATCTTATTTTTACCTCCACATTTATATCTTATCCTTTTCTCTTTGCTCATGAGCTAATGCATTTTTTCAGTTCCTCATCATCTCTGGCCTAGATTATTGTAATAGAGTTTTAATTATTTTTCCTGCCTTAAGTATCTTTCCACTAAAGTCCTTTATACTGTTGCCATTTTTTTTCTTAGAAAATAGGACCATTTTACTCCCCCATTCAATAAATTACAATAACTCCTTTTTAAAGCCCTCCCTAACATGAATCCATTATTGGACATTATTTTCCTTTTCACTCTCTGCAATCAAACCAAACTGACCTTCTCTCTTTTACTAATAAATGATGATTCATTTCCTGCTTCCTCACCTTTGTGTTGGCCATTCTGGAAGCTTGGAATGCAATTTTTCCTTACCTCCATTTCACAGAATCCTTTTCTTCCTATAAGATACAACTCAATTATCACCCATATGATGGTTTTCTATTGTTAGAGTCTCCCAAACTACTTTATATTTAATGATTTTTTATTTAGTAGTAAGATTCTTGTGATTAGGGAATATTTTTTAATCAAAAAATTATATCCAAAGTGCCAAGTAATGTGTGGCACATAATAAGTTAATTGATTATAATTACTTCTTGGAGTTTGAAACTACTGGCCTTACCTTTTGTTACTTCTCTAAGCATAATCATTTTAACCCTAAGCTTCATAAATATTGATTATATCATGTTTACACCTTCTGTATTCTGCTATAGTCAATTTTGTTTTTATTGTTGCTCTTGGTCAATCATTTCAATTGTGCCTGACTATGTGGCCCCATTTGGGGTTTTCTTGGCAAAGAAACTGGAGTAGTTTGCCATTTCCCTCTCCAGCTCATTTTACAGATCAGGAACCCAGGAAAACCTTTAAATGACCTGCCCAAGATCACACAGCTAGGACGAGTGTGAGGTTAGAGCTGAATTCAGGAAAATGAATCTTCCTTACTTTAGATACAACACTCTACTCACTGCACCATCTAGAAACCCTGCCAGTTTTGCGATATAGCTATTTATTTACATGTTTTGTCTTTCCTAGGTCTTAAGTTCTTTTAGAGCAGGGCATCTTATTCTTTCTGGGTCTTTTAAGACCACATGCAGTGTTTTATACACAGCAGGTATTTAATAAATGCTTGTTTGTTTGTTAAATTAATGAATCAATGAGATGGATAGAAATAGACTCGATCCTCCATGGGCAACAGAGCATTTTATTCATTTTAATTAAGGATTTACTAATTTATTAATCATTATTCATAGCAGGTGGTAACCTCCCATTCCTAATGCCGCAGGCCCAGGAATCACTTAATGTCACTCTGTAGAGTTGGGTTCTAATACTTTACAATGACATTTATAAAATTAATGAGATAATTGTTGTTGTTGTTGTTTTTAATTGCACTTTGAGTTTCAGAGAAAACTTCTATAGAGATATAGGGATTTACTATGCAGGCTCTAACTGCTTATCTTGCTGTGTTCTTATATTTGTTTTCTTATAAAAAAGGGTGCATTTTAGCCAATAAATTTTATCTATAGTTTTTCCTGCAGCTTATCTCTTTAGTGCATTTTGTAGTTTACTACAACTCTGAGCTCAGATTTCCCTTTATTTATTGACTTATTTACAAGTAGCGATGGAGAACTGGCAAAAAAGCACTTTGTCTACTGTTTTGAAATCTTTTAACATAACAGACTTCTTTCTACAACTTGTGAATCAAGGAGGTTGAAACTTGTATTTTAAGGGATTTTTTTTCTTTTGACTCATCTTAGCCAGAGTGTTTGATGTAATATTTTTGCTTAATAATGGATTTTTGTCAGGAGCTGGCCTCTTGGAAATTTGCCTATTAGCAACTTAGGTTTCTAAGGCGTGATGTCACTATTTTACAAACCTGTGATTCTATAGGTGAGCAAACTTCCCTCTACCAATGTAGATCCCATCTCACTTATAAGGTAGTGGTCTGAGACTCAACAAGGTTAAATGACTATTTTAGCAAAAAATAGTGAGGGAGGTAGCATTTGGAATTTGGACTCCCAATCATGGTCAAGTAATGCCCTCAATTCACTGTACGGTATTGCCTCATACTAACCTGAATTTACTTAATCTTGACTGACCAATTAATGCATATTAAAATACATACATAATATAAATAAACAATTCATGCTAATTATATGCATTCCCTTGGGAGAAACAATTCATTAACGAATAAATCAGGACAAACTGGTTAATGAATCTATTACTTTGCATTGTAATAGAATGTAAGCTCCTTGAGATCAAGGATTAGTCTTTATTTTGTCATTGAATTCCTAGCATAGAAAGCTTATGCTCTTAGGAGTTTGTTGTATTACATTGGTTTAGTTTGTACTGTAGTCAGTCAATGGATCATTGAACATTTATTAAGTATCTGCTGAATGTCAAACACTATGTTAAACTCTGACTTTATAAAGAAAGTCTGTCCTAGATCTGGAATCACAAGACTTTAGTTTAAGTCTTCGCTGTCACCTAGTATCTTTGTCACTTTAAATGAGATATTCAGGGCTTCAGTTTCTTTATCTATAAAAATTGAGATTGGCTTTTTAGTTCACCTCCAGCTCTGAATCTAGAATTATCTTTAACCCAGAGTACATTTGGGTATATAAACCTCTTTTCAATGTTTGGAAATTCTTCCCCTGGAAACACATAATTTATCAGTTCAGTTATTCCTTGTTAAAATAAAACTGTCAGCATGGCAAGGAGCCATTGCTACTGATTAATCTGTATAGATTAGCCTTTTGTCTTGGAAAGTGTAACTTTGTAGCTTGGGTTACATTTCAAGCAGCAATGAATTTGTTGCTCCCATTTAGGTGGATGACAGAATGGCTATGTATGCTGATATATTCTAGTGTTTTCCTAGTCACGCCTTGTGTGAATGGAGAGAGACAGCCACAGAGAAACAGTCATATATCTAACTGCAACTAGAAATGTATATCAATTCCAGAGGCATGCAATTCCCCATTCAACGCTTTCTACACCTTTGCTTCCAATTGAAGATTGATGGCTGGATTTTGAACCTTTCACAATCCTCCCAAGGGTCCAACTCCTTTTTGGAGTGGCTTCCTATGGTTGAGTAGCTAAAACAAATCAAATGGGAACTTTTATCTTTGGTTCCAATTCAGTTTTGATTCAGTCTGCTTGTCCCTATAGAAGCAGTTAAGCTATTTAAATGTCATTTTAAGAAGGAAACTTTGGCACAGAAAGATCATTTAACTTGTACAGAATTACCCAGCATGTCAGAGGCTAATCTGGGATTTGAATCCTGAGTCAGCTGCTAAGCTTACAGAACATGACTTCCACTTTGATATGGTATTAGTAGCCAGTGTGTCAAAGTCTACCTGTTGATTTCCCATCAATGGTTTCTCAAAATGCTTCAACTCTCATAGCTTCTTTGCCTTCTCCCTTCCAGCTGAGTGATTTTCACACATTCATCTGTGAAGATCTGCCAACAACTTCTTGTTATTCAGTTATGTCTGACTCTTTGTGACCCCTTTTGAGATCCTTTATTTCATCCCTCCCTCCCTCCCTTCCTCCCACTCTTTTCCTTCTTCTCCCTCTCCCCTCCTTCCCTCTCTCCCCTCCCTCTCTCTTCTTTCCCTCCCTCCCTTCCTTCCTTCCTCCCTCCCTTCTTCCCTCCCATCCTCCCTCTCTTCCTTCCATCCTTCCATCCTTCCTTTTTCTTTCTTCATTTATTTATTTAAGAATTTTTTAAAATAATTATTTCATAATGCTGTTGCAATTGCTGTTAGTGTTATTGTTGGAAAGAATTGCAGGATGTCTTAGCTACTGGTCCTGGAATATGTGGACCAAGGTCCATTGCATAAAGTCCCCTGAGAGGATACACAATGAGGCTAAGGGAAAGCTCCAGAATAGGAAGTCTGTTCCATAACTGACCAGGGAGTTACTAATGGGGCAGTGTCTTTTAGGGCTGGAATTGCAGAATAAAAATATTTAATTTCTCATTCAGCATATCCATGAGATCATAGGATTCTGCATTTAGAGCCAGAAGGAACTTTGGAGATTATCCAACCCAAACACCTACATTTATAGAAGAAGCCAGAGAGGTAAAGAAGCTTGCTCAAAGTCTTACTATTAGTAAATAAGGAAGCTGAAATTTCAACACTTTTCTGAAATTCTAAACTCATTGCTCTTTCCACAGTAACATGCTACATCCAATGTATCTTCTCTGGGCAGCTTAGTTTAGTTCTGATAGTTGTGTAATAGGTATCGGTTCTACTATATTACATCTTCTCATCTTCCTTCCTTCCTTCCTTCCTAATTTCTTTGAAAATCAATAAATTTAGGAATAATTTTTCCAGTAGATAATATGGAAGCTGAAAATTATCCAGACTCACATATTCATAGCTGGAAGGAATTTCAGAGACTACTTAATTCAACTCTTCTAATTTATAAATGAGGAAGGTGAGGCTGAAGAAGATTAAGTGACTTGACTAGAGTTACACATCTGAAATCAAATATGGGACATGAACCCTGCATGATTTTATTTGAATCCAGATCCACAGTGAATATGTTAAAGAAGAATTGTCTTTAATATGATAGGCTTACAGGATCAGAATTTAAAATTATTACAGAATCAAAAGATCTTCTAATCCAACTATTTTCCTCTGTAGGTCGTCAGCTTGCCCATGTGGAAACTGAGACCCACAAACGTAAAGTGATTTGCTGAAAATTCTATTCAGTTAGCAAAACAGCAGAGATGAAGTAAGAACAGAGGATAGTGGACTTCAAATCAAGATTTTTTTTCCCAATAAGCTTCATCATACCACACTGAATTTCATGGTCTAAATTCTGAAAGATATTTATCAAGATTCAAGGGTGAATATGAATGCTTTTTGTGTTTTGTTGCCTTTTTTTCGTCTTTATGTTCCCTCCAGATATCTTGTTAAAGAAATACTTGTTATTGTAAGTACCTACTCTGCAGTGTTTCCTTATGAATTTTTCATAAAATTGAAGTCATAAAGGGAGAGGCAGCGGCATTTGAAGCTGATTAAAGAAAGGAAGTAACAGACTGTGAAACTTAAATAAGAAAGTTAGACAAAATTCTCTATTGAGATAAAATGAGTTGCCAAAGTGATTAAATTACCGTTGCCCTATTTAGAGTTTCTTCTTTATGACTTTCTTCCCTGTACCCTCCTATGATGTATATTAACAGCATGATCATTCTGAGAGAAGACAAAAGTTTCTTTTTAAGATAAAACCAGTAACAATAACCAAAAAAGAATATCTTCCAAATTTTAAAGATCCTCTAATTTCAACTTTTGAGTAGCGCTTCAGAGCTCTGTGGTAGATAATTCAGTCTCTGATAGTCAGCAAATGCTTTTTGAACACCTACACAGTGTTAAACATTGGGACTTGTAAGGAAAGGCAAAAAGCAGACCCGGATAGAAAGGAGTTCACAGATTAATGGAGGAGACATAATATGCAAACAAGTATGTGCAAAGAATATATAGATACAGGTTAAATTGGAGAAAATCAACAGTAGGAAAGTGCTAACATTAAGGGACATCAGGGAGATTTCTTTAGAAAAGGTGAAATTTTAACTGGGTCTTGAAGGAAGACAGAAGGAAAGAAGGAAAGAGGTAGAAATAATGAGATAGAGTGACAGACAGACAGACAGAGAGAGAGAGAGAGAGAGAGAGAGAGAGAGAGAGAGAGAGATTAATTCCTTGCATTGAAGGCATCAGGGAAGACAATAGATATAATTACCATTTTAGCTAGAACCAACAGAGTTTTGGACAGGAAAGGAATAAGTAGTAGTTGCCTGATTTTGAGAAGTAAGATTAGGTAAGCTTAATTTTTATTTTCACTCCTGAAAATGTGAATCTTTTGAGATTAAGTATTTTATAATTCTATTTAAACACTTTGAATAACATTTGCATTTACTAACTTACTGACATACACACAATTTATTTTAGGGAGGTTTTGATTTTTGACCTGTGATTTTTTTAGTGTAGTAGAAACTCTTTTATGGAAATACCCACATTAATATTTGAAAATTTGTCTGTGAATAATAATTTTAGAAGTTGAATGGAAACAGGTTAAATGATTCATTCATGGTCATACAATATGTACATATCAGTAGTGGACCCAGGTCTTCCTTACTCCAAGAATTAACTACTATTTTATTTGTCAATGAAAAAAGTTAGCAAAAAAGTTAATAAAATGACAAGTTTTACTATTTCTGCACCATGTAGACATTGCTTTCTTTGGTTGCTTATATGAAGAAATGATTTATTCCTGGCATCTATGTCCCTTCTCAGCAAGCTGAACTGCTTTTTGTATGCATTACAGATTTTTAAGCCAAAGTTTTTCAAAAGGGATGCAAATGTATTAATGCTAAGTGTATTCTGAGTGTATCTTACTTATTTTACTATGAGAAGAATAAAAAATTAAGACCTTATGGATTTCCTTTTTTTTTTAGGGAAAAATGGAAGAAAAAATGAAAACAAAAGAATTACAAATTATGATAACCAACAACCGAACTCTGCTAGGGTTTCTCCCACTGTCATACATCCTTAAAAATACATTTTGGGCTGTCTTATAAAATATAATTGACTTGAAGAAAAAGAAGGAAATAAATACACCAAGATCTCAATGCCAAGCTACCTCAACCTAGATTGATTGCTAGAAATTGCTTCTATCTAATAAATAATGTGTGCATATTTAGGAATGTAGCAGAAGATCATGATGTTATGATTGTCTCATGACTTAAGTGGTATCAAATAACTGATCTCCCTCTTAGCATTCACAGAGAGAATTAGCTTGACTAGGGGCAGCTGTGTGGCACAATGGCTAGAGTATTGACCTTGGAGTGATCTGAGTTCAAATCCAGTCTCAGATGCTAGACACTTACTAGCTGTATGACCTTGGGCAAGTCACTTAATCTCATTGTCCCACTCCACAATCCCAAAATGAATTAGATTGACTAAAGTCTCTATCATTTTCAGAGTTTGCCTGATCCTTGACCTGCCTGCATTATAGACATTAGACTCCTTGCTTGAATGAAATTCATATGAATTTATTGCTGTAGTCTACACACCCTGTACTTGATAAAACTATATTGTTTTCTTCCTTGGATTATTCTTCTAGACGATTGACACTGAGAAAGTCATTCTTTCAAAAGTCTAATTAGCATAATTTCATACCTGGTTCCCATCATTGACCTTACTAGTTCAGGTCAGGATTCCAACTCTTCCCCAGATAAGCCACCCCTCCCCTTAATATTTCACACTCTTCCAAGATATCAAGGACAATATAAGTGCCTAAGAGACTGAGATATAAATTCATACAAATTTACATAGGTGTATAAGGAATCACAGGGATAGAAAATTTTTGAGTTTAAATATTATTTGGACATTTTAGCTCAACAATCATAAAAATAAAAATAAAAATCTGCCTGTAGAATATTTCCTAAGTAAGAAGGAGAACATATTGGTATAATATTGGTTCATACTGTTTCCAAACAAAGGTAGTTCCTAATCTGTATCCAAGGTCCAAAAATATAATGTTGGTTAGTTTATCTTTCAGCATTTTCAGTTATGACAGAGCTACTTAAAATTACTAATTGATAGGGAAAGTCTCCATCAATGCAATATCAATCATATGATTGTAGGAATAATAGATTTGAAGATAGAGAACCAGAGTTAAAATCATGCCTTTGTCACTGATCCCTTGTAGTATTATAAACAAGTCACACGTTTTTTCAACTATAAATTTAAGGAATTTAGATAGATTTCTTTTTAGATTTTTTGCAAGGCAATGGGGTTAAATGACTTGCCAAAGGCCACACAATTAGGCAAATATTAAATGCCTGAGGCCTGATTTGAACTCCAGTACTCCTGATTCCAGGGCCTTTGCTCTATTCACTGCACCACCTAGCCACTCCGGGAGTTTAGATAGATGACCTTGATGATATCTTCCTGAATTAAATGTGAGATTCTTATTATGAACTTATTATGAAATTATTAACCCAGGTACCAGCTGGAGTGCATTCACCCAAAGACTGTATTCTTTCCTGATTCTTCTACTAATAATGCTGTAAACTGCAAGCCAATGACAAATGTAGGCCCTAGCAGTAGCTTTGAATATCCTCTAGAAATCTGATATTTGACTAAAAGGAGTTTGCTTAACAATCTCCAAGAATATTAAAATTGGTGATCAAAGTTCTTGATTATATATAACACTTAATAACTTAACTAGATGTATTATCCTGGACAAATAATTCAGTCTTTCAGAACCCTACTTTTTTTTCATCAATAGAGTAATAAATCTTATAAGAATTGTGAGGAAACCACTTTCTATACATTTAAAACACTATCTAAACAAGTTGCCATTTTTATCCCGTTTTCATTCTCCCATAACAACTTCTCTTCATACTGAATGACTGATTAGTAATTCTATTAATATCAATTCTTAAAGCCTATCTCATGAGCTAATAATAAAAATAATTGTAGCTTAGTAGTATTCTGAAGTTTTAAGAATGTTTTCCTCAAAATAATTCTGATTTATGGATCTCAAGTAAAAATCCCCTTAATTGAAAAGATGAAGAAACCTATTCAAAGAGAGCATGTATCTTGCCCATTGCCATACAATTAATGTGAGAACTAGGACTTGAACTCAATGTCTCCTGCCTCTAATCTAATTCTCTTGATCTACGTGACACATGGTGGTGAAGGATCCTATGATGCTGTTAGTTTTCCTTCCTTGGACCTTGTAGATAGGTGAATTGGCTGAGTCCTGAGGCCAGACTGCTATTGCTAAGATGAAAATTTCATAGTTACATAATCTAGAGAAAAAATATATAGACAAGGAATCAGACATATGCCTTTTGACAAATAAAATGCCCCCTTCATTTCAGTTTCTTCTGTCCAAAGGGAATTATAACACTTATTCTTTCCTATGGATATCATAAGATTGTGAATCCAACAATGAAGTGGTGATGATTAAACCTCCAAATCAATAAATAACAATCCAATACATGAGTGCATGGCAGATCTTTGAATTCTTGTGGGGAGATCATAATATCAACTCAGATGGTACCTCTTTTATAATTTAGTAAGAGTCCTTTTAAATTGTCCAAGATTTAAAAGACCAAGTGGTTTTCTGAGTAACATATAGCTAGTGGTAGAGGCTAGATTTGAATCCAGATCTTCCTGACTCCAAGTTCAACTCCTATCTTTATGGAACAGTGATAATGAAAGAATAATGACATAACTATAAAGTGTCATTATTCTATTTTCAGCCACTGAAAGAATCTACTGTATCATTTTCATTCCAAGCTATTATGATTTTCATTATGTTTCTATCACAACTATTCTTAGACAAGTCATTCAGGTTGGTTAAGTATGTTGTAGCTTTTTCTCCCGAATATTTATCTACAAATTGAAATAGTAAATTACTTTTTTCTTGTTTCTAAAGTATTTGCTTTTTGTCCCTTTCATATTTATCATTAAAAGTACCCTATAAATAATCTCATAGAATGAAAAATGAGAGGGGGATTCTCCCTGCCTCAATAGTCATATTATCACAATTTCTAGTGTTATTTCCTCCCTTTGCACTTCTCCTATCATCCCTCCAATTGTAAATGATCAAAGGACATTAAAAAATTCAACATCCAAAATTATTTATTGGATGCTTAATGAAAACTTATCTAATCTTGGAAATCTTTGAAATCACTTGTAGGACAGCCAAAAAGAAAGCAGAAAGCAACCATCTCTGATAAATTCTCAGGGAAGTAAATTTAGTAGACTGTAATTTATATTTCATGGTAACTCTTGAAAAGTTCAAAATTTTTCTTAAATTATTTCTTATTAGTGGCTTCTATTTTGTTTTCTTTTCAGTTATTTTAAAACACTATTTTATGTGAATTATGTATAAATATATATACACAGTGAATATATATTAGTTTTAACCATAGATAAACAAAGAATATATTCTTACATATGAATAATAAAAATCAGTGATTATAAGAATGAGAATTATATAATTCTTTAGATTAAAGGAAAAAAAACTAATTTAGTGCTTCCTTACCTACCCCAAAAGTTCATTTCATTTAATAATATGCTCTGCTCCTTTTAAATTCCCTTTTCTATATGTTTATGTATAAATGTGACTTCAGATATATGTATAATATATATAAATAAATAGATATGTAGAGATATATAGATATACATATATATATATGTATATTTCTTGAAGGTTAGATGATACTAAAAATAAGAGACAGACCTTATAACTGGGATCTTTATTTAGAGTCCATGAAACAAACTTATGGACCCCAGGTCTAGAATCCTAGCTTTTGGTATACATGCACAACTGTATTCCAATATAATTTGTTTCCTTTTAATCCTATGCATTTTATGGTATACTTTTCAAAACATTATTCTGAGGAAGGGATTCATAGTCTTCATCAGACTACCAAAAGATTTCATTAAATACACAAAATTTAAGAATCCTCCATCTTTTCTAATTCCTTCATTTTACAAATGAGAAAACTGAAATCTAGAGAAATGAAATATCCAAATTTCAGTACTAATAAGTAGCACAATCAGGAATGTCAAACACAGACCTATTAACAAGTCTAGGACTCTTCCAAGTACCTGAAATTAGTGTCTGATAAGATTGTTGCTAATTAAATAATTAATGACTTACAATGGTTAAATAATGGAAGTGAATGGAATTGTGAATAGACTATTAGCAACGGAATCTGGAAACCTTGGGTTCAATTCCTGTCAAATAATAGCAAACAATTACATAGCACTGAAGTTTCATAAATAACTTCAAATCTATATTATCTTACTTGATTCTCACAATAATTCTGTAAGGTAGTTGCTATTAAAATGACAATGATAATACCTGTAGCAATACCTATGATGCTCAGACACAATGCATATTTTTAAAAGCACTTTGTAATTTTTTAGCCCTATAATCACCAGTTATAATTGCTCCAATACGTTTCTTTTTTGATATTTTCTTTGAGCTGCCATCCAGATTTGCAGTTTGAACTTGCATATAAGCATATGCAAAAAAGAAAGAAAGAAAGAAAGAAAAGAATTGATTGGATTGAAGTATAATGCATACACACAATGTTATTTAATTTTAACGCAGAATTTTGGCTCTGATATTCAGAAACTGACTACCAACATAGCTACAGAAGATAATTTTGGGAGCAGGATATATCAGAAAACAGAATATATCCTTCAACCAATTTTTATTCAATAATAATGACAGACCTCACCCTTTCCAAATCTTAAATCTTGCAGGATTTATCTTAGTATTTATTTGTATTTTTATAGTCTGATTGATATATTGTCATTGATTTATTTCCCACTGACATCTTTGCTAAAAGTATGTAATTTCCACTAGCATTGCTATTTAGCCAGGTTCTGGAGATAGGAGAACTAACTAGCAGAAGAGTTCGATGATAGTCATAATTGCTTTTCTATTCAGGTCACTTTGTGATCAAGGCTCTGTATGCTTAATTTCCAAGTTGCAGTTCAGAGTACTAGGTTGGACAAGATAAATTAAAGAGTCTTAATCAGCCATTAGGAGATAGATACAGAGTACATTTTTTAAAAAGTAAAACATTAAATTGAGTTTTATTCAGTTTTGTGATTGCTTCACTTCTTTGAGGAAACCTTTGTCAGATGAAGAATAGTCCTAGGGATCTCACACTAACAAAGCTGACATTTTAATGCATCACCATTTTTAAAAGGAGGAAAAGATGGTAATATCTTTTAAAAGCTGTATTACTAACTCAAAAGCAGCATTGAGGTCTCTGAAGGGGAAAGGTCATTTGACATTAAATGGAAATACCAATGTATTTGTTTAATTAATATTACCAGAAAAATGTCATTTAAAATATGCTATTCCCATTACACTAAGATTACAATGATGTACTTCAGCCAGATAATTTATAAGTTGAATTTTTATTTCAAGAACTGAAGAACTGGGGTGGCTAGGTGGCATAGTGGATAAAGCACCGGCCTTGGAGTCAGGAGTACCTGGGTTCAAATCTGGTTTCAGACACTTAATAATTACCTAGCTGTGTGGCCTTGGGCAAGCCACTTAACCCCGTTTGCCTTGCAAAAACCTACAAAAAAAAAGAAGTGAAGAATTGTTTTCTTTTTCAGATTGTATATCTGATTGTTTCAATTTTAAGGAGGAATGAAAACATTGATTTTGTACTTCTTATGTGAGTAGGGAGGGATTATAAATTTTTGGAAGGAAATCCACTGTAGATTTTTTGTATGTGGAGAAAAGAGGAAGAGTTAGTCTTACACATAGATGAAATAAGAATATACTTGAATGTTACAATTTAAGAAATAATAAAGCATGCCCCTGTCTGAATCCCACTGTGGTTGTTAAAAAACTTGGAATATTATGCTACAAAATTCTTTGTGTGACATACTATTCGAGTACAATTAACATAAAAGCTGAAATGAAAAATTTATGTATTATATGTCCATGTTTTAATATAAATATGATATCTACAAACAAAAGTACTTTATAAGAGTGATGTGTAATGTGATTACATGCAATACAATATGTTAACAAATAGAATTGCAGAATGACAAAATCACTTCCATTATTTAACCATTGTAAGTTATCACTGACACATGTTTTATATTAAGATTTAGTGATTTCATGAGAGTGGAAACCTTTTTCTAACAATACAGATTACAAACCTTTTAAAACAGTATAAATATCTTAATTGCTTGAGTTTCATAAAGGTTTATAGTCACATAGACCATATAGGTCAGAAGCAAGATTTGAACTCAGGTCTAACTAATTATCATTTCACAATTCTCTCTGGTTTTTTATACTGTCTCTTTGTCGATTAAACAGAAGAGTAAATGTCTATGATACCCAAAGACATTGAAGGTAGAAATTTTAAACCTAACCAGCAACTCACATAATCAATTGAAGATTGTATATTATATTTTGAACAGGGAACAATAATTTACTTGGAATAGAAACAGCAAAAAGAAGTAAAGAATAAGTCACTTCTTATGCAAACATTAAGTGCTTCAATGCCACCAGGCACTGTCCTAGGTATTGGCTATGCAAATACAATAATAACATTGTATATAAGAGAAGCTAGCTTCTACATATAACTTTAAGATTTATAAAACTCTTTAAAATATTATCTAATTTGCTTCCTCATAACAGTGTTAGTTATGAGGGAGTTGGTGCTATAATTCTTTTCAATTTACAGGTTTTCAGATAGATATTTTACCCGAGGTTGAGTTTGTGTGATTTGTCCAGGATCTCACACTGAAGTTCAAATTGGTTACCAGGAAGATATAATACTTCGACAAGAACATTTGATCATGATAACAACTCTGGGAGATAAATGCTAATATGATTCCAGTTTATAGATGAGGAAACTGAGGCATATAGAAGTCATGACTTTCCCAGGGTCACACAGCTAATAAATATTTGAGGCTGGATTTGAACTCATCTTCCTGATTCTAGAACCAGTGTTTTATCCTGTACATCACCTAAGGTGCTTCTGTAGTCATATTGTGAGATTCAAACATGTGCAGTGATAACTAATATTAATAGAGCCTTTTAAATTTTACAAAGAATTTTACTTATATTACGTCATTTGATGCTCATAGCAGCCCTTTAGGTTATTGCTCTTTACAAATGAGGAAACTAAGTCTCAGATAATAATTTGACCATGTTTATACAACTATTAATTCTCTAATTCAGGATCTCAGCACAGATATATTTTACTCTAGGTCCAATGCTTTAGCCACTGCACCCCTGGTACTAAAAAAATTATGGTGGCTGCTTGGCTTTATCCACAAGATTTTACAATGTTATTTCATTATTATTTTATTTAATAAAATAATTGATTGTTTCTATGCTTTGTCCTTTGATCTACTCATTCTTTAGGAATAGGTTATTTAGTTTCCAGTTAATTTTTAATTTATGCTTTCATGACCCTTTGTAATTTTTAGTGTATTATGTTTTGGAAAGGTCATTTTCTTTTTTTTTCTACTTTTAGTTTATGAGGTTTTTATGTCCTAATACATGTTCAAATTATGTGAAGGAGTCAAATACAGTTGAGAAAAGGGAACATTCCTTTTTATCTCATCCTGTTATCTACAAATTTGTATCATATCTAAATTTTTTAAAATTTTGTTTGTTTCTTTAACTTCTTTCCTATGTATTTTATGATTATCTCTGAAAGGATAAAGTTGAGGTACCCCACTAATACAGTTTTAGTTTCTGTTTCCCTGTCTATGATTCTTTTTAACAAGCTGAAGTTTTCCTGCTTATACCTTTTAATTAGGTCTATTTTTGCTTTTCTTTATTTGAGATCATGATTGCTACCCCTGCCTTTTTACTTCAACTGAAGCATAATAGATTATGCTCTAGACTTAACTATGTGCAAATTTCTGTTTAAAAGGTGATTCCTATAAAAATATTCTTACAATATGATTTTTAATCCATTCTGCTGCCCATATTTATTTTATGAATATTTATGCTATTCACATTCAAAATTATGATAATTAACTGTGCATTTTTCTCCATTC
The DNA here is from genome assembly GCF_037893015.1 of Macrotis lagotis. Taxonomy (NCBI): domain Eukaryota; kingdom Metazoa; phylum Chordata; class Mammalia; order Peramelemorphia; family Peramelidae; genus Macrotis; species Macrotis lagotis. Next base: position 124,138,688 of record NC_133664.1, read on the forward strand.
TATTTTTTCCTATTTATCCAATTTTTCTTGTTGCTCTTTCTTCTAGATTATGTTTTACTTCAAACCCACTATCTACTTTTATCTTCCCTCTCTTTTAAAAATCTACTTTTGCTTATTTCCCTTTCCCTCCTATGTCTCTGTTAGGTAAGACAGATTTATATTTCTGATTAAGAATGTGTGTGGGGGGGCAGCTAGGTTGCCCAGTGGATAGAGCACTAGCCCTGGAGTACGGAGGACCTAAGTACAAATCCGGCCTCAGATGCTTAACAACTAACCTAGCTGTGTGACCTTGAGCAAGTCACTTAACCCCATTGCCTTGCAAAAAACAAAAAACAAAACAAAAGAATGTGTGTGTGTTTGTGTGTGTGTGTGTGTGTGTGTGAAGACAAGGCTCAAACATTACCAGTCATCCTTCTGCTTCTTTCTACTCTGAAAAGACTTCCTTGCAAATCTCTTTTATGTGAGATCATTTCCCCCATTTTCTCTCCTTTTCCTCTTCTCCCATTCTTCTTTCTTAGCTATCCATTTTGGACATCATTTCAGTATCACTGATTCACTCCTTCAACATCTTTAAATAAAATCCTTTCAATTGCCCTAATAATGGTAAAATTCTTAAAAGTTCCATGTATCATCTTCCCATATTGACTCATATTATTTTTCTTTCATCTTATTTTATACTTCTCTGGAATCTTATATTTAAAAGTCAAATATTCTCTTTATCTCTAGGCTTTTCATCAGGAAAATCCTCTAGTCCATTAAATTTATGCATTTTTCCCTTGGAGGATTATAGTTCCTTTTTCTTGGTAGGTTAATATTCTTGGTTATAATTTTAGGTCTGTCTTCTGGAATATCATATCCAAAGTCTTTCTACTCCTTTAACATGTTAGCTTCTAAATCCTGTGTGGATACTAATTGTGACTTTATATTTTAATGCTTTCTTTCTGACTGCTTGAATTTTTTTTCTTTGTTCTGGGAGATTTGGAATTTGGCTATTGCATTTCTGGGAGATTTCATTTTGCGATTCCTTTTAGATGGTGATCTTTGGATTCATTCAATTCTCATTTTAGACTGTTTCAAGGCTATCTGGGAAGTTTTCCTTGGAAATTTCTTGAAATATGACAGACTTCTGCCTTTCTTTGATCATGGCTTTAATAATTCTTAAATTATTTCTCTTCAGTCTATTTTCCAGGTCAGTTGTTTTTCTTATGAGATATTTATTTATTTTTATTTCTTTAGTTTTTTTTTTGCAAGGCAAATAGGGTTAAGTGGCTTGTCCAAGACCACACAGCGACGTAATTATTAAGTATCTGAGGCCAGATTTGAACTCAGGTATTCCTGACTCCAGGGCCAGAGCTCTATCCACTGCACCACCTAGCTGTCCCTCTCTTCCTGTTTTTGATTTTTTTTTCCACTTCTACTTCCAAGACTAGTTGTTTGGAAGTTTCTAAGTGCTTGCAAAGTGGTCTGATTGGGGAAGAGGTGTGGTCTCTGCTTTTCTGTTCTGCACTCTGATCTTTATCTAGGAAGGGCCCAGATCCCATGAGATTTATATTATTCTTCAGGACCTCTTCTCCTCTGGGACCAAAAATGATACTGTTCTTATTGGTCCCCAGTCCCTCGTGACTAAAAATGTACCCTCTGCTACCCAAGGCTTCCACCTCCTCTTGATCCAAGTTCTCCACTGTCCTTTAACTATGGCCCACAGTGGGATATAGGCAATTGAATTCCTAAAGACCTTGCCAAGTACATCCAGGACCAAGAGTCCCCTGTAATCTCCTTCTGATCAGATGCTAGGCTCCCTCACTGTCTATGGTTTGATATATTCCTAAAGCTGCTGCTGTTTCTGTTATCACCTCCTGGACCCATCACTGGTGTTTCATCTACATGGGTTTCATTTCAGCCTCCACTCCAGTGTTATAGATATCTCTTTCTGACTTTCTAAGTTGTCTTTGGATGGATGATCTTTTGTTGACTCTGTCACTATAGAACTCAGTTTGAGGTGTTATTTTAAAAGAGCTCATGTAAATTCTTACTCTATTCCACCATCATGATCCTTTCCTCCAGAAGTTTCTCCTTTTTACATTTTAATCTGGTCCTATAGATTCTGAGGAGCCAAGGGTTATGAGTTTGACACTACTAATATAAAACATTGATCTTTCCCTAATCCCCTCAGTCATTAGTACTCTTTCCCTTTTGAAGGTGTTATATAGGATACCTGTTTCTGTGTACCTTTTCCTCTCCTTATAGGATCAAGTGTCCTTTAAGAAACTATTTCATTTTTTGTCACTTTATCTCCCGTGACAACAAATAAGCATTCAATAAATTGTTGCTTAAAATTAAAAACAACTATCTAATGACATATAAATAAATTTGAAGTATGAGTAGAGCTTTTATAGGCAAAAATGGAGATCAGAGCATTCTGAGTGAAGAAAACAAAATTAACTAGAAAACAGAAAGAGGTAGAAAAAGTCTAGGCATGACTGGTTAAAGATAGAAATCCAGCTTGATTATTTTATGAAGTACTAATTAATTTGAATTTTCCTATATTGAGGTATCAAATCATTGAAAAAAAACCACCTCTAGAAAAAAAATTTCCAAATAATGAAAGGAAAAGATATAGCAAATAAGGAGGCAAGTTGAGAATCTATTAAAATAAATGTGATGTAAAAAGGAACTATTTGGGTATGGAAATGGAAAGGAAGGGAGAAATACAAAAAGAAATTGCCAAGGAAAATTTAGTATGGAGTAGGGGCAGGAAAATGGTTTGGAAAAGGTAAACAGAATAAAATGCTGTAGACACTGAAAAGTATGAAAGTTTTGAGAAAAGAGTTACTATGTTTGTCAATAAGGAAAAGTTAGTGAACTTTGAGAAGATAATTTTCTTTCAACAACTTTTTGAAATAGTGCAACTTTTATTGAAAGAGTCATGGGAAAGTTATATGACAGGATTAGTAAATGATGAAATCAGATCTTCTGACTTAATCAAGGATTCTTTCCTTTAATGTCAGGCTGCTTCCTTTCTTACTATAATACATTTAGCTACTATTATTAGGTATTTGATGTAATTATCTAAATTGATTAACACATTAAGTACTTTTCCCCATAGCAGAACTTTAAGAGATCAGGACAGAAGACTTACAAATTTCAATTAGGTCAGAGTTGAAGGAATGCCACAGTTAAAAGAATGATTAATGAACAACAAAAAAAAACAAATTCAGATTATTACAGAGTTTTCAGTGCCAGCCCAAGAGGGAGGGAATCTTTTATCTTGTACTTTAACTTTTATGCTCAAGATTTAAGATTAACTTAATATTCCATGTTGCAATATTTCTGCAATCACATAGATCCTTTGAGAGACATAGCCTTAAGGAGGGGAAGCATTGGGAGAGTCTAAAGAAACAGAATAATATAACTGATTGCATATTTAATGTCACAGTGTAAAGCAAATGTTTGCAAGAATCTGTGAGCAAATAAAAAAAAATAAGGGAGGGGGAAGCTAGGTGGTGCAGTGGATAGAGCACCAGTCCTGGTATCAGGAGGATCTGAGTTCAAATCCAGCTTCAGATACTTACTTGCCTAGCTTTGTGACCTTGGGCAAGTTACTTAAACCCCATTGCCTTAAATAAATAAGAATCAAAAAATGAAAGAGAGAGGGAGAGAGAGAGAGAGAGAGAAGAGAGAAGAATCTGAGAAGTTCTTGAAAATGGATTGACTATCAGCATCCCTTCAATGGGAGCACTCTTGCATTTTATGAACCTGTATAAGCTTACCAGTTAATTGTTAATTCCACAGCACACACTTTTGCTGTGAATCTCTACTTTCTTTCTGAAGCATGGAGAAAGTTTACAAAGTGGACATAAAGGCATTTAAATAACCTCTCAAATCATCTAAAATCAATTGACCAACACAGATTTAATACATTACTACTATCTTAATAGACAGTGAGCTTGGCATGAGGGATATTATGAGACAAAAGAAATAGTCCTTATTCTCTCAAAGCTTGCATTCTGTAATAAAAAACAACAATGACAATAACAACGTCTTTCAAAGCCTAGTGTTTGGGACACTTCTATTCATTAAGTATTTATGATATGACATGATTGACAACTATGTTATTGAATAACTATGTCAAATACAAACTTGCTTCTATGGGAATTACATTTGAGAATATGATGTATGACACATTCTAATTAATATACTAAGCCACTTTACAAGAATTTTCAGTGATACCTTTGAAATGCTTTAAGTCTACACTGTACTGGATGCCAAAGCTAATTCCTTAAATGACACCTTTTCTTCTTTGAAAGCTGATAGGAGTTTCAGAAAGACTGCTTTTTTAGGGAAAACATACTCTTTATTAAGAAATCCATTTTGAAATAAGTTTAACTTTTAGGACATTTCCCATGGGCTAAGTTTGATATATATTTTGGCAACTTTTGCCCAGTTTTCATAATTCTGTGTTCTTATAATGAGCTGAAGAGCAACAACAATAACAATAATAATAGCTAGCATTTTTAGCACTTTATACTATGCAAAGCAATTTGCAAATAATATTTCATTTGATCCTACCCACAACTCTGGGAAGCAGGTGCTACTTCTATTCTCATTTTGCAGATGAGGAAACTTAGACTAACAGAGATTAATTGATTTTGTAAAGACCACACAGTTAGTAAGTGTCTGAAGCAGAATTCTAGTCTACCTGACTCTATCAGGTCATTTATCCACTGTACCATCTGATGACGATGATGTTTGTCCTTCAGTCCCAAAGAATATCACAACATCAAGGAAATGATGCCAAAAAAAGCACATGAATTGGATTTGAGTGAGGGAGACACTGTGCTGAGTCACCAACCTCACTTTCTCCTCCAGAACCATCTGAGTTCAGTTGACCAGATATGAATCAGCATGAATGGAGATGGCCTTGGATGCAAGGCAATGAGGGCTAAGTGACTTGTCCAAGTTCACACTGATAGAAAATATCAAGTGTCTGGGGCCAGATTTGAACTCCCATCCTCCTGACTCCAAGACTAGTCCTCTATCTACTACCCATCTAATTGTCAATTGTACCATCTATTTGAAGCCTAATCTTTCCTTATAATAGCTCTCAAGTCTATTCAAAGAAAGGCTATTCACTATTCAATGAAGGGGGGGAGACAGGATAGAGAGGACAGAGAGAGAGAGAGGGAGAGAGAGAGAGAAAGAGAGACAGAGAGACAGAGAGACAGAGAGAGACAGAAACAGAGACAGAATGACAGGGACAGACAGGAGAGACAGAGAGACATTCAGACAAAGAGAGACAGAGAGATTTTTGCTAAGAGATGTAAGAATTTGGAATCTTCAGTTTAGAAACATAGTTTGAAGATAGAAGTAGGGATATAATTTATGTTGATAAAATCATGAAAAGTGTGGATAAGGTAAACACAGATTTCCTCTGTAAATTGCAAGTTGTTAGACCTAATAGGCAATCTTTGAAACTTAAAAGAGATAGTCTTCAGACAAATAAAATTACAATACTTAGTAAACTGAGAGGTCACTTTAATTCCTAAAAGTTTACAAACTAAAGCTATATTAAAAAGGATTCAGACACATGAATTATTAAGGATTGTGAGGGATTTTTGGCCTGCTCTTTACTTTAAGATGAAAGTGTAGAGATAATTAAGGAGGGTAATTAAATTTCCATTCCTATTTTTTACAGAAGCAAATTACAACCCATTGTGACTTTTCATGTATTCTTACTTAGAAAGTTGACCAGAGTCATTTATTGTAGAAGACCATATATGTTTCAATCCAGAAATTTACTTGGTTCTTCTTAATCACATTGTATTAGGTGTAGGGGTAGGTTGTAGATAGCAGAGGAACACAGATTAGCAAAACATTATTTATATTATAAGCTTATCACAATCTAGTTCTTGTTTTAACCTCATTGGTAGTTCTCTCAACTGATACAGGCGACACAGTTCATCTGTTCTTCCCTTTCTTATATGACTTTTAACCACATATTCCTCATCTGTTTGCCATAGAAGAGTACAAACAACCTTCTAATGGTCTTATTTCCTTCTAATATTTCAGAGGAACTTGGGAAGAACTCTGCTTGTCAATCTATTATCCATTCTTTTTGCCATATTCTTGATGGCATGTTTTATTCTAGTTATCCTTCAAGCTTTCTCATTGGTGCTATTCTGGAATCTGCTCAGATGTCAACCTAAGCATCAATATTTTTTGTGCCTTCTGATTGTTACTCATTTTTATTTCTTTTGGTTTTATTCCATATCTAGTTACCATATAGAAACATCAGTGAAGTTAGTATTTAAAAGATGTTATTTTTTACTTTCATGGAAGCTAAATTACACAGTGAATATTAATGCAAGAGTCAGGAAGTCATTTACAATCTTATATCTGCCTTGATCCAGTGAGGTTGAGGAAGTCATTTAACCTATCTTTCTCATTTCATCAACTGTAAAATAGAATAATAATACCACCCATTTCCTAAGGTTGTTATATTGATCAAGTGATATATAGTATTTGAAATTGCTTGACATAGTTCTGGTAGATAATTGACTATTTTTTCTTTCTTTTCTCTTTCTTTTTTTATTTTTTGCAAGGCAGTGAGGTTAAATGACTTGCCAAAGTTCACACAGCTAGGTGATTATTTTGTCTGAGGTCAAATTTGAACACAGGTCCTCCTGACTCCAGAGATGGTGTTCTATCCACTGCGCTACCTAGTTGTCCCCATTGGAATTTTCTTGGCAAAGATAATGGTATGATATGCCATTTTTTCTCTATCTCACTTTACAGTTGAGGAAACTGAGATAAAAAAGGGTTAAATGACTTGCTCAGGATCACACAGCTAATAATGCTGAGGTTAGATTTGAACTCAGTTTTTTATAGTACCAGGCTCAGTACTCTATCCACTGTGCTACTTAGCTCCCCCAAACAGACTTTTTCCATCAATAATCAGGTTATAGACTATATCCTTATTATTTCATAATTTACTGAAAGACTAAGAAACAGGTACTCTCACTATGCTTATAATTCATTGATTAGAAAAGAATTTTGATCTGGTCAAACAAAGCACTGCCCTACATTTTCCTTTAAACTTCCTTGAGAGTTGACACTTGTTTTTTTGTAAACCCAGTGCTTATTTTAATGTCTGACACTTAAAAGATGCTTAATAAATAAATGTTGACTAACAAGATAACTTCAATCCATACATCAAGGTTAATAAAAATTTCTTGTAACTTATGACAACTTGTTGTGTTTGCCTAGAAAAAATAAACAATTAGGGTCAATTAAATATTTTTTTTTAACAATCTATCATTTTTGTGCTTCTATGGCTCCAATCCCTTTGAAGAAGTCCTGCATTTATAGAATACAGTTACATCTTCTTAGTATTTCACAGTATTTTTAGATTAATAATAATAATAATAATAATAATGATAATGATAACCAAACAATTTATTAAACACTTCCCATGTGAAAGGTGTTGTGTAGGGCATATGGGATAGAAAGGCAAAAATAGGAAACAGCCCATGCTTTCAAGGAGATTACATTCTACTCTGGGAATAATGTTCACCTATTAAATATAAGATTTTTAAAAATTTTATTTCAGGCAATGGGATTAAGTGACTTGCTCAGGGTCACACAGCCAGGTAATTATAGAGTGTCGGAAGTCAAATTTGAACTCAGGTACTCCTGACTCCAAGGCCAGTGCTCTATCTATTCATTCTGCCACATAGCTGCCCCTAAATACAAGATATTTTGAGACAGGAGAGAGGATTCATGTTTAGAGTTGAGAAAGGAATTCTTCTAGGAGATGGCAACTGAACTAAACCTTGAAGAAAGCTAAGGTTTCCAAGAAATAGAGGAAATATATTTACCTTTTCCCACTCCCATGCCTTTGTTTAAGTCCTGATCATTTTATTCCTGGATTAGTGGAACATCCTTCTATCAATTTGCTATCAAACAACTTTCCAAAGTATCTTTCCAATTTAGGTCTTTTTAATATAATTCAATGAGCATTCAGTGACCCAGTATTTGTAGATGACTTTGCTAGGTCCTGAGGAAATGAGGTTTAGATATAATTAAGCCCCATCCTCATGGTGCTGATGATGTACTGTTTTCTTTTTTTTTTTTTTAAAGTCAGTCTTCTGTTGAGGACTGCGTTTGTACTAAGATCAAATCTACTTGCCTGACTCGAGGTCTATCGTGATGTTTTTCATTAACATTCAATGTTTTATTTCATCATTTCCTAGTGCTTAATAATTTTTTGCTGAATTGAATTGAAATTCTTCCACAGACAGGTATATCATCATCTATTCCATCTGCTTTGGGTGATATAATTTCTTTTTCCTAGAATTCTATATTACCTATATTCATTTAGATTTGACTCATTAATCTATTTCCTTCATGTAGCCTTCATCAAGTGCCTCATCACATTAATATGTTCCTTCTTTAAAATCTTATTACATTGTCAGTAATTAACAACAAATTCGCTTAATGCTGCATTCTTTCCCAATTGTTTTATGCATGTTAATTTAATGCCGTCAGATACAATGCAACCTCAGTGAAGTTTTAATGATATTTCCTTTTTGAAGTCTCTCAAAGATCTGAGACCAATTTTGCTGTGTTTTATTTTTAAGTTATTTATTTTTCTAACTATATGTAAAGATAGTTTTCAACAATGTTTTTTTGCAAGGTTTTGAGTTTCACATTTTTCTCCCTCCCTCCCTTCCTTCCCCTTCCCCTGTCAAAGAAAGTAATCTAATATAACTATGTAAAACATAAATCCACGTTAATCATGTAGTGAAAGAAGAATCAAATAGAAAGGAAAAAATTAAAGTGAAAAAAAACCATAATACATAAGACAACTTTTAAAAATTGAAGATAATAAGCTTTGGTCTGCATGTAAATTCCATACTTCCTTCTCTAGATATGGATGGTATTTTCTATAATAAATATTTTAGAGTTCTCTTGATTAGTGTACTGCTAAAATGAATAAGTCCATCATAGCTGATTATCATCCAGTGTTGTCAGGGTATATAATGTTCTTCTGGTTCTGCTCACTTTACTCAGCATTAATTCATTCAAGACTCTCCAGGATATTCTGAAATCCCAGCCATCATGATTTCTTAAAGAACAAAAGTATTCTATCACATTCATATACTTCAATTTGTTCAGTCATTCCCCAGTTGATGGGCACCCCCTTAAGATCCAATTCTTTGCCACTCTACAAAAAGAACTGCTATAAATATTTTTGTACTTGTGAGTTTTTTGTACCTGTTTTTTGTGATCTTTTTGGCATTCTGATCTGGTAGTTGTATTGCTGGATCAAAGACTATGCACAGTTTTATTGCCCTTCAGGTGTAATTCCAAATAGCTCTCCAGAACGATTGGATCAGTTCACAGCTCCACCAACAATGCATTAGTGTCCCTGTTTTCCTATATCTCCTCCAACATTGATCTTTTTCCTTTTTAGGCATATTGCCTAAGCTGAGAGATGTGAGGTAGTACCTTAGAGTTGTTTTAATTTGCATTTCTCTAATCAATAATGACAGATTTTTTTTTCATATGACTACAGACAACTTTAATTTCTTCATTGGACAATTGCCTTTTCTTATCTTTGGATCATTTAAATGATATTTCTTTTGCATCCCACCAAATGACTACTGTGGGATGGATTCATCACAGGTATTCAATAACACTACTTGAATGAATGAAAGGACTCATTTTGGTTACTATTCTACCCATTAATCCACTTATCTACTACTCACTGATAAGGGGAGTGCATTTTTTTTTACCATTTTTATTACATCGTCTCTTCTCTTTCCACTCTCCTGTCTCCTTCTCTGGACTAAGAAGCAATGAGCAATAGGCTATTTAACATAGTGCCCAAGTATGAAGTACTAGGTTCTCTCATAGCAGGGGATATTTAAACAGAAACTGGTTGACTGTCTGCCAGTGTTGTGCCAAAGATTTTTTATCTGTACGGTAGGTATTTATACTAGACAATTTCTATAGACCTTCCAGGTCTTCAAGTCAAGAAGCTTTTATTAAGGTTTAGAAATCAATGTTTGTGCTACATGCTAAAAATTCAAAGAAAGGAAACCCCTAAAAGAGCTCATATTGTAATCCAGGAGAAAGCATACAAATAACAATGAACCAAAAAATACAGAGGATAATTAAGAGAGGGATGAAACTAATGTTAGTGGATTCAGTAGAAGGGCTTCTTACAGAAGGTGTAATTTTAACTGACACATCAAAGAGGCCAGGGAAATACATTTTCACAGAATGCCTTCTAATAATTTCACTAAATGGGTTTTCTTAGATTCTAGTTGCACTAATAATTAAATTAATGAAGGAAAAACTAGAGAAATGTAGACATTAGGAAAAGGGATGTTCTTAATAATCCACATAACTGTCAGTAAAGATGGTTGGTCTTAAGCTTATTTTCATGCCATTAACTTCCAGTTTTGTTATTAGAGATGAAGGGCCAAATTTAATTCTGTGTTAATGATCATAAAAGACTAGCACTATTTATTCTATGTTACTATTTTGTATGGCATTTAATTCATATTTAATGATTTAGCTGATATATTGAATTTTAGGCTCATAAATTTGAATAAATTTCAGCACTACTTGGCAAACAATATCACACACAGATTCTTTTAATGTCTGTTAAAAAACCATGTCATTTTTCCCACAGTAGACATTCAAATGAATTAGTCCTATAGTGAAAGAAATTTGTTTAAAGAAATACTTTGAAATTCTAATTTTTACCATTAAGCAGATAATCACTAATGAAATAGAACAATGGTAACTCATTGGCCAGAGTTTTCTATGGAAAAAATACCATTTTTATAGCATTTAAATTAAATAACAATGATGTATCCTAAGCAAAGCTTGAAGTGAAAGGAACTATTTTTACTAATACTACAAATAAATTGAAGCCAATTCAACAAATATTTATTTATCATACTCTGTGACAAGCACTATGCTAGATACTGGGGATCAAGGATAAAGACTTTGTCCTTGAGAAGCTTACTTGTTTTTTGGGGGGGGCAATATAATATATATACATATATATAATAAATCACAAATATAGAAAATAATATAAAATCATTTCATGACAAACAACTAGAGTGGGGAAGTCAGAAAGGTTCTGATAGCAGGGGTGGCACATCAGCTGAGCTGGTTTCTTATAGAAGCCAGAGCTTAAAGTCAGAGTTAGAGAGTAAGAGGACAGCCATCTTTACAAAGGCAATAAGATAAAAGATGGGATAGTATGGACAGAAAAGACTTAGTAGGCAAATTTTACTGAACATGAGATAGAATAAATAGGATAAATAGAAAATAAGACTTAGAAAGTAAGAGAAAAACCAATTGTTTAAATCCCTCTTCAGTGGGTAATTTGCTTGACATGAGCTATATCCTGGAAGGTAAAATCCAGCATAATAATTTCTGAAAGTGGCATACATTTCCAACTTTTCGTCTTTTAACTTTTAAATGAATTTTTATTGTATTAACCACAGTAATACTTATATATCTTTGACATAAAGTAATGTATCCATATGTGTGTATGTATGTATATTGTGCAGATATTCAAGACAGGTAACTTGGGCTTTGTCCAGGGTGCTGAAATTTGAATAACTGATAGTTCTACCACAGCAAGAAGAAATAATTGGGTTTAGCTCTGAGTTAACAAGAATAACTTGTTAAAATAATAAGCAACCAAAAAATACTTGCTCTACCACCCACAGAACAGGTCTACTCTGATGCTTCCCAGTTACCCAATCACAATAAATGACTTTACAGTATTAGAATCTTCACTCATATTGATCAGTGCAAATTTTCTAATGAGAGAGAGGAGGGTGAGGAGAAGAATAGGAAAAACCCCAGCAAATGTCTTTTTGACCAAGATTTGTGCTTTCAGTGAGATATCTTGGAGAACAAGATCAAATGGCAAAGAGTTTTGATATACAATTTGGAGTCTTACAGAGTTGTCTGTGAACATGGAGAGTTCAAGGGACTTGTCCAGAGTCATGTAACCAATATGTATCAGAAATTTCAAGTCAACTGGAGGGTGGGAGGAGACTTAAGAGTAATTGTGACTGTTTGCTTCAGAAGAATAGAAATGGAATTATATTTATATTGTTCTTGACATTGTTCAAAGCATTTTTATGTACCATAATACATTTGAGTTTCATGGCAGTACAAAGGATGGGAAGGATTAACTAGTTGAGAAGTGAAGAATTCAAAGTTGTTGTTATTATCCTGTAAACAGATACCTACAAATATATTTAAAATACTAGCTAGAATCCTTTTGCAACTGAATTCAGTCAGACTATATGCTCAGTTTCTGAGTGAGTTAGTGTACAGAGAGAAAATTAAGCCCTTTGGGCAAAGTTGCAAAGATGCACACGCTCCCAGTCCCAAACAGTTTGTAATTTTGCCAAACAAGAGTTAGGAATTTCACTACTACAATAAAATGTCAGAGCAAATCAACTTTCACAACATAACAGAAATCTTGAGCTTTTGAAAAGAGAGTCATAGATCTGATGTATATGACACATCTGGGACATGGAATAGAATCAGAGTTTAAGCCAGTGAAGAATCTCCTTACATTTCAAGGACTGGTACCTTTATGGTTATTTAGGTATGAAAAAGGCTTGTGCAATAGAATCTTTATATTTATAGATTGGGAAACAGTTACCTTAACTTTGAATATTTACAATCTTCATGACACTCAAATGAGGAAATGGCCAAGTGATCATCTGGTTGCAATAGACAAAAAACCGAAAAATCTATTCTTTTAAAGAGTCTAGAAAAGAACTGAAGACTTGAACTATACCACTGCACTATTTTCAGTTGTTTCTGATTGAAAACACTGATAGAGTGATTTCATTTTTTCTGAATGGCAGGTCTGGATTGATTGACTTGCCAAACTGTTTGTATTAAATTATATGAGATAAATTAAGAATAAGTTGCTGGACAAGGGACTATTATGTTTTTGTCTTTATATCCCTTTAACTTCCTTGATGTTAGTAAATATTTAATAAATTCTTTTGTGGATATTCTTTTAAAAATTCCATTTAAACAGTAAGCATTTACAGGAATAATTTTGTACCAAATTCTGGTAATAAGGGTATTCTGGACACATCAGCCACAAGTAAAATTCCAAAAATGGATATCAAGTTTAAGGTGATTCATAGAGCAAAATGAAAAGAGCTAATTAAGAAAGGCATGATTAAGTCTAGTACATCTGTCTTACATAGAAGGTGCATTTATTGTTTAAGGCAATGTTTGGTATTAGGGAATGCAGTAATAATAGGTTTATTATATTAAATGAAATTTTACTTGAGTACTGGGAATTCATTATGAGAAAAACTATTAGAAAAAAGAAAGAGTCTCCCAAAGAAAGTGGTTCATTAAAACTATATTTGAGAATATAGAAGATCAAACAAACAGTATTGTGTTTAAAAGTCCCTGAATTTAATCTCCTGGAGGAACTGAGCATTTCTGGAATGAAACAAAGCTGCTCACTCACAGAATCTTAATCTCTCTCTCTCTCTCTCTCTCTCTCTCTCTCTCTCTCTCTTTCTCTCTCTCTCTCTCCTCCCACCCCTGTGTGTGTGTGTGTGTGTGTGTGTGTGTGTGCTTCATTAGTAAGTCTGTAATAGAAGTTGACTAAGTTTTTGTTCACTAATTCAAAAGATTAGGTATCTAGTTAGCATCATGGATAGGGCATCAGGTCTGGAGTCAGGAAGACTAGTTCAATTCATCCTCAAATAATTATGAGCTGTGTGCCTTGAGAAAGTCACTTAATCCTATCTGTCTCAGTTTTCTCATCTCTAAAATGAACTAGAGAAGGCAATGGCAGACCACTCCACTATCTTTACCAAGAAAACCCCAAATGGGGTCAGAAAGACTTGAATACAATTGAATTTGTAACAACAAACAACAATAAATGGGAAAACAAAATGAATCATTGATAGTGAACATCCCAAGGCAGCAATGAATTGTGATTTTTTATCCCAAATGGAAGTAATTTCAGATATAATGGGGTTGGGAGAGATAAGGACACAAGCTCTATATTTATTTGTGTAAAAGATCTTTCCAAAACATTTACCATCAGGTTAAACCAACTGGGGAGGCCAGAAATTTCATTTCACCTCTGTGAGTGAATTTATGGTTTCTAGAAAGTAGTATGACTAGTTGTATACAATAAAATGCGGATGAATGAGACTGATTTGGTGCAGAGAGGAGGAAGGCTTGGACATTGTAGGAGAGGTAGAGGTTACTTTGTGTGTTGCATTACTTGGTGTAGGAAGATCAACTCTCTGAAATCTTGCTTCCAATAGGATTCAACTGAAACTGCTCTCTCCAAAGTATCTAGTGATCTCTTAATTGTCAAATCTAAGGGCATTTGCTTTTTACCTAATTTTTGGCCTCTCTGCTAAATTTAATCTTTTCATACCTCTTCTCTGAATTTTCTTGACACTCCGTTCTTCTTACCTGACTGACTACTGCTTTACAATCTAATTTATTTTCTCCATCCATACAATGATCCAATACTGAAAATGTGCCCTATGACTTTATCATCTCTTTTTTTCTCTAAAGTCTTTAATTTGGTGATCTCATTATCTCTCATAAGTTTAATTATCATCTCTAGATATATGATTTTCTGATTCTATCTGATCCTAAAGATAGTTGTACATCTCCAATTAAATATTGAATAATTTAAACTCAATCTTCTGTTTACATCTTCTATAGTAAAGGTATCAAACACCAAAATAAGCTCCATTGTTGCCCACTGCCCTGAATCAGATTAAAATGTATTTAAGTAATATTTAACAAAATAAAATTAAAAAAATTCAAGAGAGCATAATATCTTTAAGTCAAAGTGGACACCACTTTTCTCCAAAAAATCCTTTCCCAGTCTCTCTTACATGTCTTCCCTCTCTTGCCCATTTCCTATTTATCCTCTATATGGTTTATTTGTACTTATTTGTATGCTTATTGCCTCCTCCCTTATATTGTGAACTTGAGGGCAAAGACTATCTTTTTTTTTACTTTTTAATTAATCCTTAGCATGTAGCATTAGTGCCTAGCAATAATATAGAATTGGCAATAAATATTTGTTGACTGATGGAAGTAATCTTATACTTAATCTGTTCAATACAGAACTTATCTTTCCCTTAATATTCTCATCATCTAAATGTCCCTATTTCTGTTGATTGCTCATTGCCATCTATTCCACCAAGTTCTCAACCTCCATCCTAATCTCAGCTCTTCACTCTTCCTTACCTTATCTTTACATTAGTTAGCTAGTCTTGCTATTTCCATTTCTACTACATTTTTTGTATCTGTCCCTTTTTCTCTATTTTCATTAATATAACCCCAATTTTAATCTCATAACCTCTATTTTTTTATTATTGCTTCTAATTGGTCTTCCTGCCTCCACTCTTTCTATTTTTCATTCTTTTGTTCACACAACTGCTCAAGTAATTTTTATAAAATACATGTCTGTCTATTTAATAATCTCATTTGATGAACTCATACTTTGCTATGAATAAAATCCAATGCAAGTAGGAGCAAATCAAAGTATTTTGCTTAAATTAAATTCCCCCACTAAATTATCACCTACTACAGGAAGTCTTTCCTGATTTTTCTCTGACTACTTACTCCCTCAAATTTCTTTGTATTTATTTTGAATATAATTAATTTTAATATCTGTATTCCCTAATTAGAAAGTAAATTTCTTGAGGACAGGGAGCTATTTCTTTTTTGTCTTTGTATTTCCAGATCCCAAGATAATTCCTTTAATAGATATGGTATTTCATAAATGTTAATGATTTATTAATAGGTTAAGTTAATTTTAAAATATTTTCAATTGCAATGTGTTTTAATTGTGAAATTGTGAAAGAAATTCCTTCATGACAATAGCTATTGCTATTATCAAAGGGGAAAGGTTGATATATTTTAAGACAAATGGTGACACAGATAGCATATACAAGGAAAAATACAGATTATACTCTTAATGATTAATAAATGGTTAAATCAGGAGAATTGTCTTAGGGAAATCTATGATGCTTGGCTATCAAATTGCTTTTCTTTTCCTAAAAGTGGCATAAATAGATTACTGCCTTAGTTTGACACAAATAACACAAAATTATAGAGAACTTCCATCCACAATGTAATTATGGTATTCAAATAATTATCTCAGAAACATTATCCTTCAGAAAACAGTGTTTTATTTATATGTAAGGGTCCAGTTGAATATAAAGTCAATATTTCAGTCATGCAATGGACACTTAATTTATCTTCCCAATTGTGAAAGAAGCCACTATGTGGTTACAATATTGATTTTTAAAAATTTACTGGATTCTATAAGTAAATATCATTTCAGAATATTTAAAATTTAATAGAAAGTTAATTCAATTACAATAAATTGTTGTTATTTGTGGTGGTCACATAAAGTATATCTAGTAGCATCAATTGCTCTATTGATATATAAAGTAATAAATTTAGTTCTAAATTCAGAGTTCACTTCTCTATTCTGCCTTGGAGGACATTGTAAGAACAGTAGTAAGGACAATGGGAAGTTTTATTAGAGTTTACACAGTAGATAAAACTTGTATACCTCCTCTCTTTGCTTCATCCCATTCCCAATTAATGTCCACTGCCAGCATATATGGAATATATAGCTTTCTGAGTATGACTAGAGCTGTCAAAATGACATTAACTAGTATAAGTTAAAGGTAAGGGATGAGTAAAAGGGAAATGAAGTGATGAAAAATAGAAAGCAATGTACCTAATGTGATGGGTATTCCTTGTTTCATGGTAGCTATTGCCACATCTTTTTTCCCAAGTATAAACTACAAGGAGCAGCAATACAGTCAACAGAGCATTGGACCTGAAATCAGAAAGAGTTGCATTCAAATTTAGTGTCAGATACTTATTAACGCTTAAATTTTTATTTGATTTTGTCTCCTCATCTATAAAATGGTAATAACAATAACACCTACTTTTTCCTGGGTTCTTGTGAGGATTAAATGAGACAATATTTGTAATAATCTCCTGTATCACAGATGATCTCTATATATGTATATATATGTATATTATATAATATTTTATTTTCATTATTATTGATTTCCTACTATTATTCATGCAAGAAGGTTACATTGCTTGTGGTTCCAAGCTGCATGATAAACTGAAATTTTTTTTTCCTTGAATTATTTCCATTCCATAAAATACACCTTCAAATCCCTCATTTGGTCTTTTGACAACTTTCTCTTGTACTCTGAAACTCTAATTTTTCCTTCCTTGCACTCTGAAACTCTAATTTTTATGTCACCTATATTTACTCAGTGCTCCCTACCATGACACAGATCCTGAGATTGCCTTCTCTCAGTGTCATATGTTTTGGTCCTTTCCTAACCTGTCAGATCAAAATCTTCCTTCTTAGTGCATCAGTACTTAAAGGCCATGTAATATGACTTTCTAAGAAGTTTATTAAAGTAATGTTCTCTAGCTGACATTTTTGTTCTAAGAGAGGCTTTAAGTTTTTTTTAAATCCAAAGAATGACTGATGGGGTCTTACAGGCAGTATCAGTCTATCAGCAAGCATTTATTATCTCATTTGTTCTAGAAGATACAAAGACATAAAATGAAATAGTCCTATCATGTCAGAGTGAGTGAAGAATTTGACTAATGTTATCATTTAGACATGCTATCTCCACATAATGGTTCTAGCCTAGTGACCCACATAATGAATGAATGAATGAAAGAGCATTCAAAAATTGTGCTAAACACTGATGACACAATTACAAAATCAAATATAGACCCTGCCATTAAAGAATTACATTTTGATAGTGAAAGAAAACACATTTATTGGGGTGACAACCAAGGTAATTTACAGGGACAATTCTAGATGACAATAGATTATAGGGTCATATTTTTAGAGTTGAAAGGGGCATTACAGGCTATCAAGTCCAACCCTAGATTTACAGATGAAGAAACTGAGGCATAGGGAAATTAAGTGATTTGCCAAAGGTTATAAATTAGGTAAGGATCTGAGGTGATATTTGATTCCCAGGTCTCCTTTACTCATTCATTGTCCAGTGTCCTAAGAGAAATATTGACATATCCAAATCAGGGGCAATGGCTTAGGTGATTTGCTAGGGGTGTTAGAAGTGGAATTAGTAAGAAGGGCAAGGTGGTTTCAGAGAAGATAGGGAGTAGGGAAGGGAATGAATCAAATGAAGTATACCTGGTATCTTCTTGAAACAGTGGACCAGGTAAGGCATATACCATTCAGTGCAGCACAAATTCTGGTGATGAAAGGGTTAAAACCCTTTGATAGCAGTATATCATCATATCCTGCCTTTGTTATTTCAATTTTGTTCAGAAAATTAATTTCATGCTAGTGAGATGTAGAAGTGGGAAATTTGTGTTTCAAACCTGAATGAAAGGTTAGCTACCTCTAGAGATAGAAGGGACTTTAAACATGTCCAAATATAAGTGGTCCTTTGTATTTTTTCTCTTTGAAACTGAAGCAAGATGTGCTTTGTGTTTTCCAAAACAAAGTTACCAAAATTATATCTTCATATATATATATATATATATATATATATATATATATATGTATATATCCATCCATCCCTCTATCTATCTATCTTTCTACCTATGTATCTATCTCTTATTTAAGTATTTCAGAACTTCTGTCATTTAGTTGTGTTTGTGGTACCATTTTTTTCATTAAAACAACATCAGAGTCAATAAATCTTTCTCCAAATGTCAGATTGGTCAGCAGCTGAGGATTAAATGGAAACTAATGACACTCATCAAGCTGATGACACAAATGATTTATTGGACACAATCATTTAACACTTTCATAAAGTCAATATAAGGGAAAGAAACTGGTTTCTTATTATGGTAAACTGTATTTGTACTGTCAGGCCATAATGATTTATTATGAACCTGTGGCAAGGATTAGGATATTATAAATGGGGGAAAATGGAAGGCTCATTAATTTTTTATACCTACAGGTAGAAGACATGCAGTGGGCTAATAGAGAGCATACTCATCCTGCATCTGTCTGCAGCCTGCCATGCAAGCCTGGGGAAAGGAAGAAAACGGTAAAAGGAGTCCCTTGCTGCTGGCATTGTGAGCGATGTGAAGGCTATAATTACCAGGTAGATGAACTGACCTGTGAACTCTGTCCTTTGGATCAAAGACCCAACATCAACCGCACAGGTTGCCAGCTCATTCCCATCATCAAGTTAGAATGGCATTCTCCCTGGGCAGTGGTGCCCGTTTTCATTGCTATCCTGGGAATCATTGCTACTACCTTTGTCATTGTGACCTTTGTCCGCTACAATGACACACCAATTGTGAGGGCATCTGGGCGGGAGTTGAGCTATGTGCTCTTGACAGGGATCTTCCTCTGTTACTCCATCACATTTTTAATGATAGCAGCACCAGACACAGTTATCTGCTCCTTCCGACGGATCTTTCTAGGGCTAGGCATGTGTTTCAGTTATGCAGCCCTACTGACCAAAACAAACAGAATCCACCGGATATTTGAACAAGGGAAGAAATCCGTCACAGCTCCAAAGTTTATCAGCCCAGCGTCCCAGCTGGTGATCACCTTCAGCCTCATCTCCTTGCAGCTTCTGGGAGTCTTTGTTTGGTTTGCTGTGGACCCTCCACATATCATCATTGACTATGGAGAACAGAGGACACTGGATCCGGAAAATGCCAGAGGAGTGCTCAAATGTGATATTTCTGACCTTTCGCTTATTTGCTCACTTGGATATAGTATTCTCTTGATGGTGACATGTACTGTTTATGCCATTAAAACCAGAGGTGTCCCAGAGACCTTCAATGAAGCCAAACCCATTGGATTTACAATGTACACCACCTGCATCATTTGGTTAGCTTTTATTCCCATCTTTTTTGGTACAGCACAGTCAGCAGAAAAGGTAAGTGCTAATAAATGGAGTTACCAATATTTATCTCTTCTCTTCCATGACTATTCTCAACTGTACTTCCAAGGTTCATTTGTATTCTCCACTGATACTTTACTCCATTTGAGGTTTATTGAGAAGTAAACATATCTTTTAGGGTCACAGTGCTCTGAAAGTGAGAGGAGTAAACTGGATTTCCATTGAAGGAATATTTGAAAACACTTTCTTCTTGGGAAGACTGGAAAATAGATGAATTACATTTTTTTTTGCATGCCTCTCCCCAGACTTCTAGCCTTAAAGCTACTATGCTCATTCAAATTAAGTTTGGGTTGACTGGGGTAGAGGATAAATTAAGAAGTGACTTCAGATTCAATAAGTCTCAGATATGTCCTCCTTTAGGCAAAAGTTTCTCATTTTGCATTTTTGAAGTCAGTGGAGAGATTTGCATATACTGTTAGTGATGGTGGTGATGATAAGTATTGTACTTCCTTTTCTTTATCCCACTAAGAAAATAGTGTAAGGACACAGTGTGAAAAAAACTGAGATGAGTTTTCTTTATTCCTACTTTTACGTTCTCCTTTTTTTCAAATAATCTTCTATAAACTTCTGGGAAGATGAAGGAAGAGAAAGAAAATGAGGAAAGGAAAGATGATAAAATAAATGGACATTCTAGAGTTTGCACTATCTTAAGAACTAAAGTTCCTACTTCAAACTACCTAGAGAAGTGCCAGAGTTATCCTTTCTTTTGTTTCATTTGTCTTTTTCCTATACATCTTCCAAATTGCTAGAAAGGAAATTCACAGTTGAACAGGAATAACTGTCCTGTGCGAATGACACAATTATAGGCCCATGGAAGAGGAATAGTAAAGGGAACTCTTAGACAAAAGATTTAGGTGACTAGTTTGAAGTAGAATAGTTTTAAAACAATCAGACTTAGAGCATCTCCCTTTACTAGTTACTACTTTAGTAAATTGTTCCCCCAAATTAACAACTTAAAAAATTTTCTATCCTCTATTAGAAGCTGCAAAAAATCAAAAGAACTTTTAGCAACCTTTAAAGAGAGACTGTAGAACTCTTAAAGTCTCAGCTAATTCAGAAAGCTATGACTTGATGGGGATTGAGAACTCAATAGTATATATTCATCCTTATTAGATCTATGTTACCTTCAACCATAGTCTTATAAGGAAAAAAATGACTTCAGCAAAACTTGCTACTGAATATGTCAAACTAACTATGGATCCATAATCCATGTCTTGGATGACTTGTGGAGAGTCATGAAGAGGAGGCTCATGGTACACAAAGCAAAGCACAATTATTCTGGCTTCTAAAATAAGAACTAGTAAAAACCCTATATTTGATATAAGCAAATGAGAATATTTTCTCTAGCTTTGTGGGCTTGACTTTGGAGAGATATGTGTGGGTCAGAATGATATTCAATATAAATCGTGCCCATACATTTTCTCATATCAAAAATTTATCATGACAGTTATGGTCAATTATACATTTCAGAGTACTGAACATTATGTTTGACTTATTGAAATCCAGTTTTGGTATAGTCACTAGTCCAGTTCGCTCGCTCTCTCTCTCTCTCTCTCTCTTTCTCTCTCAGTTCCTTTCTCCTTTTTAACATTCTAGGCTTTATGAATGCATGTTTACGAGTGACTTGGAAGGATTCATACTTTGATGTAAATGGAAGTGAAAAGAATTGAGCTCAAATCCAGATTCTTCCTGAATGACTGTAGTAACTTTAATCAAATCATTAAACTTCTGTGGTCCTCAATTTTCTCTTTTATGAAAGGAAGATATTACACTAGCATAGTAGTTCTTAGCATGTTTATGTGTCAAAGATTCCTTAACATTCTAGTAAGGACTATTGACCCATAATCAGCATTATGTTTTAAATGCATGAATTATAAGATTTGGGATTATAGAAGAATATAGCAATTTTGAACTAGTAAATGACATAAACACATATATGTGTAAATATATTTATTGGTATATATTATATTCTGACCATTTGTTCATTTGGCCACCTGAAGAGTATTACCTTGATTGCATATAAGTCTATGCATAAAATAGTCATATATATATGTATATATGTTCAGTCATTTCAATCATCTTCATAATGCCATTTGAGGTTTTCTTGTCAAATCTTTGGAGTGACTTGCCATTTACTTTTCCACATATAAGCATATGTAAATATATATAAGGCATATATAAATATTTCAGTGAACACATACACACACACACACACACACATATATATATATATATATATGTGAATGTATAATATCATAAAAATGTCCATGAACCCCTGGACTAAATGGTTTCTGGGGGGTCTTCCAACTCTAAATTGATGATTCCCTCATCCATAAGGTTTCTTTAAACTATGAATGTATCATCTTGTGACTTCAACTTAAGCAGTAAGTCATCTTTATCTGAGCTGAAGAATAGCTCTCTGCTCACATAACTTTGTGACAAAAAAGTCAATATAAGTAACTTACTTTCCTCTAGAATAAAAAAAATGAACATTTGAAAACAAGAAAATCTCCAGGATTTGAATCCTTAATGTGTTTTTTCCTATTTTTGCTCTTTATTTTTGAAACTATAGGATATCTTAATCTTCATATAATGACTTTCCAGGAGAAAAATAGGAAAATTAAAATGCTAATAAGATGGTTTTATTATTCAGTTAATTCTTTTAGTGCCTCTTTTCTTTTGTTTCATTTTTTTATTTTAGTAAATAACATGCATTTTTTTACAATAAGCCTCTTGGACTTCATCAGGGTAGTTCAAATATGTTATTAAAGTGATTTGATAAGTAATAAAAACAATGATCATTATTTGAAACAAAGACAGAAATAGGAAAAGAGTGAGATACAGAGTCAGGGACAGAGAAACCAAGAAAGAGAGGAATGGAGAAGAAGAGACTATCTATGGGTCAGAATGTAATTATATTAGAGTTGCTTTTTCTTCCTAAGCTAATACAGAACTTTTTCAGAAGACAGCCATTATAAAATGTGTTAATTGGAACTAGATTTTTAAACATGCTTCTTCTTTAGGTAATATAGAATAGTTTGAGAAGACAGTCATTATAAAATGTGTTAATTAGAACTGAGTTTTATGCATTCAATTTGTTTGAATGAAGACATGACTAAAGAGATGAATGAGAGATTGTATGCCTGGAACTTTGGTAGTAGATTATCCTGTCTTTAAATTATTTAAACAGAATCAGGTTTGCACAGACTTGGAGTTAGTAAATACATCAAGGTGCCAAACTTATAAAATACTTAAGACTCTTCTCCTGAGGTGCTTGATACAATAAAATTAGATGTGATTCCCCCCCCAAACCCCAAGACTCTTCTTTCAAACTTCCCCCCTAATATTCCTCTCTGCCTAAGACCCTTAATCACTATTATTCAAGGCTAGTATTTGGGATTCTTAAGGCTGGACTAGCTATTTCTTTTGTTCCTTCAAATGACTAAAAAAAAGGGATAAAGGCAATCTATGATTTTTTTAAAAGAACACTCTAAATGTATTTTATTGATTTTGAGTCATCCTTGCTATGCCTACAGGCAATCTAAAGCTTTGGCAATTATTTGGAATGGGCTAAAGACAGGGTAAATGTATGTCTTGAGTTTTTCCAGGCTAGTCTCCATTTCAGGAAATGCAAGCTTGTTTAATGACATTTTGTAAAAAAAAAAAGAATATCCTTGGTCAGTCTGTCAGAGCATGTTCTAATTTTTTGTCATTAAAAAAAAAACTGATCAGCTGACTTAAAAGATCCAGTGTTTATTTCTGGTTCTATCACTTTTTGACCTCAGAAAAATTCTCTAGGCCTTCTTTATCTCACTGAAAAAAAATATCTTTACATGTTTTTTTAAAAATGCTTTCCAATTCTAACATGTCTTTTTATTTTATAATTTAATTATTGACTAAGAGTGATTTGCATTGTTTGACTTCACCAATATGATGCCAATAGCATACAAATGAACCTACATTCTTGTTCCTAGTGTACTGCATGAAAAAGCAAGATGTACAGTGGCTCAAACGCTAGGGAGGGTTCTACAATAGCAGTGATAATGTTAATTTGGAGGTGCAGAAAGAGAAATTGAATAATGAAAGAGAGAGAGAGAGAGAGAGAGAGAGAGAGAGAGAGAGAGAGAGAGACAAAGACAGAAAAAACAGATAAATAAATGATAGGCAAAGGGAGAGGAAAAAAGACAAAAATACAAAGACAGTATAAAACAATCAGAGAGTGAGAGAAATAGAACACAATGATAAAGAGACAGAGAGAGATTCAGAAATAGAGACAGCAGAGAGTATAGATATGATTTAAATTTCATCACAAGTATAAATAACCAAGATTTAATATAAACAAAATAAGTGACATACCTGAGAGTTTAGTGGGTTTCACAGACAATATGAACCAAAAGTATGATTAAGGGGGGGGAAAAATATATCCTAGATGAGGAAAGTCTCCTAATCAGAGTAGATTTGCACCATCCCTGTAATTTATAGTCTTAGAGACCTGCCAGAGTATTTGGAAGTGAAATGACATGTCCCATGTCACAGAGCCAATAGTGTGATATAGTAGCCAAAACAAAGCTTCTGTTAGCATTAAGAGGGAGAACATTAGCATTTCCTTTATTGAGAGGGAGAGTCTAGCACTAGGAAGATTTGCATTTGTTGGAATTCATCTGAACTAGAGTTAAGTTCTGTCCATCACACCTGAGGAAAGTCATTGGTGAGCCAGAGATCATCGAGAAAAGGACATTTAGGAGAGTGAAGGTCTTGGAAAGCTTGTCCTTTGAGAATGAATTGAAGGACCTAGGGTTGTTTAGACTAGAGAAGTAGAGAAAAGCAGACTTTGGGCGAATGGGAACACACCAAATTTCTCCAAGTTTCTAAAAGACTTAAGAAGGGATTGAATTTGTTCTGTTTGTCTTTAGAGTGCAAGTTACTTCTTATGCCACCCTCAAGTCAATGCTATTTTAAAAGATTCAGTTCTGAAAGGATATTATTAGAGACTTGGTGAAAATAATAATGACCCCCAGATGGAATGAATTTCCTTGAGAGCTTGTAGCTATCCCTTGAACAGAGGTCATCAAGCAAAAGGTACTTGACTCCTTGTTTCATATGTTGTAAAGAAGTTTCTTGAGTGACTTCCTAAGTCCCTACCCACTCTGAGTCTGTGATTCTGAATAGAAATCCTGTGACTTTTTATTTAGTAAAATTCATTTTCTCTTATTACAGAATACAGTTCTAATAGAGCAGTTTCAAAAGTATTTTGAACTTTAAGAGTATCATTAAATAATGGCTATCATTTATATAGAACTGTATTGCCACTGAATGCTTTAGATATATTTTATCATTTAATCTTTAGAATGGCTTCAATAGGTAGGTAGGAGAGATATTACTGTCTGTATTTTACAAAGCAGGACACTGAAACCCAGGAAATAGGACCAGGGAGCTTGTAGGCTACCTTGAACAATCATTTGGAAGGGCTTAGTGATCATTTGATGAATTAAATTAAATGAGTTTTCTATATTTAAATAATCTAGCATTTAATAGTCACTTCATTCATCACCATTTTAACGTGACTTGTAAAAGGAAACAAAACAAAAAAAAAGTATTTCCTATTTGGAATTCTTAATATGGTAAAGTGGAGGACTTCTTCCTGAGTTCTTTGCCAAGAACTTTGTAGATCTTATTTTTTAATTTTATTTTCACAATAACTTTGAGAAATAGGTGTTATTATTATCCAAGTTTTAAAAAGAAGAAACTGAGCCTGGGAAGTTATTGAAACAGGATAGGATATCTGGCATACCAGGCCCCCCAAGTCTACCAAGTCACCCAACTTGATACAAGATTATATTCAATACTTCCTAAGCTTTGGTCATCATCTAAACAAAAAACTGAGACTTTAGACACCATGACAAAACAATGCCCTGAAGGATCAAAGGCTAAAAAATTCAGTGTAAATGAAAATTGCCTCTCAAAATTTGAAGATAGGTATGCCTTTTATAATAGGAAGTACCAGGTGAAGTTGATAGTTCCAATGAAATCCAAGTTAGGGAAAACAAAAAAGTTCTATTTTCAACTGAACTTATAAATAAGAGCCCAGAGACATTTCCATGTTTCAGTTTCTCATAAAGGTTATCAGATGTTCCCCAAATTGCCTGTGAAAAATTTCTACAAAGAAATTTTGAATTCCATGACTGTTTAAATGTATCTCCACATACAAGTATATTTAATTACACACAGATCTGCCCTTATCATTATCTTGCTTTAGTAACTGCTATGGCTCCCTATAATCTTTAGAATAAAATACAAACATTTCAGTATGGCAATTAAAACTCAGAGCTTAAATCTCAATCATCAGCATATTTCCCATGATCTCCCTCCTCATACTCAATTTTCCATCCAAACTATTCTATTTATGATTTCCCAAACTCACTGCTCTGTCTTGATCCTCCATGACTTTTCACAACTATCCACCATGTCTAAAAAGAGATTTTTCTTCTCATTTCTGCCTTTTAGAGTACCTCCTTCAACTCAGTTTTCAACTTCTATGACAAACCTTTAATGATTTCACTAGTTGTTAGTGCATTCTCCCTATTTAGATTTTCTTGTACATATTATTTTTTGCTGAATGTAATCTCCTTAAAGGTGAGGATTTTTTTAAAAAAAATTATCTTTGTTTCCTTAGTTCCTACTCTAGGGCCTTGCATGTATGCACTTAAAGATATGCTGAATTAAATTAAGTTAAAAAATACAACAGACATAATGAAGACATAAAGCATGATAAAATATGTTATTTAAAATTATACTTAATGAAATTTTGTGATTAATTGTAGAATTGCTCTAATTTAATTATACAAATATTTAAAACATTATACTATACACATCTATCATTAATTATTTGTTTTTCTTAATGTGTTACCTACAGTTTTGCCTATAAAACATTGGGTATCAGATACTTGGTTAGAACTGCAGTGATAACTGCTGTATCCTGGTTCCTCTAGGCAAATGAGATTTGACTTGAGTCATTTCAATTTTAAATATAAAAAATGCAAATATATATAATATGTATGAAGTCTTGCTTGCATTATATTTAAATCTTTTTCTAAATTTGATCTTCACGTAGAGGCATCTCAGTTCAATTTTTTAATGTAGTTTAAACATTCACATTTTTGGCTGCCCCCTCTTTTAAGGGTTCCCTCTCCACCATACCTAATTATTGGTAAATTTTATTATCCTAAATGAACCAATCAGTTTGGTGCTGATATCTTAATAGCAACCTCTCCTGCTCTGATTAGATGGTAAAGTCATGAACTTCTCCTCCATTTAAGGAAGGGAATCAGGACAAACCATCTTTTTTTCTACTTGAATATACATTTTTGACTTCTTTGACATCTCTACCATGGCACCCTCATCAAGCACTTCTCCATTTTCTCTCAACTCCCCCTCACCACTTTGAATATTTCTTTTGCATATTGTTTTACTCCAATAGAATGCAAGTCCCTTGATGACAGGGACTGTCTTTTCATATTTGTTTTCCCATGACTGCAGTTCTTGGATAAAAAAACATATTAAATATTTAATAAATGTTTGTTGAGTTTTGGAAATGAACAACGTTTTGGAGAGATCTATGATGGTAGTGTAGGATAGTGAAAAACATGGTCCATTTGGAGTCCTTATAATTGGGTTCAGATTCTGACTGTCATTGACATACATGTACTCAAGAAATATCCTTAACTTTCCTGTGACTCAGTTTCTTCATCTTCCTAATAAAAGGGATAAAATTAAATAGTCTCTTAGGTCCTTTCCAGATTTATATCTGTAATCCTAAGAAATAAAACCTTATAAAACTTGCTAATGTAGAGAAAAACAGATTTATGTGTTTTAAGATGATAAAACTGTCAAAGGGATAAGTTATATTTTTAATAAACTGCTATAAATATTTTGTATATCAAGAAGACTTTAGGTTAATAACAAATATAACCAAAAGGTTATATTCTCAGCTATGGGAATTCAGTGATTTTGAAAATTTCATATATCTACTATTTTAAGCCCAAGTATACAAATCATAAGGTCATGTATTTTTTTCTAATAGTTCAAGCCTAACAAAATAATAATTAATTAATATATCTTTATCCTATAAATAACTTATGTGTATAATGACATTTTATCTAAAGTTGACTTTTCAGTTGTTAATAAAATTTATGAATCATATATAAGCATATACATATAAAATGTCTGCATCTGTGTATGTAATTGTCAGAATTTGGTTATTATTATTATTATTATTATTATTATTATTATTATTATTATTATTATTATTGCTAGATCTGTAAGGCCTGCATTGCTACCTGATTGAGTCACTGCATTTAAAAAAAGTTGGGATTATTCCCTGTGCCAAGATGGCAGAAACGAGGAAGGAGCCCTCTCCAAAGAACTGAAAACCATCTAAGAATTGATTCTAAGACAGTGAAGAAGCTTACCAATCCACCAGAAAATTTTAACATTCATTTTTTTACAGGATTTTGAGTTTCCATTTTTTTTCCTTTCCCTCCATACTCTCCCCTCTTCTGAAAATGATGAGAAGTTTGAAATAGTCTGTACATGTGCCATATGAGAAGTAAAAGACCTTCTCACTGAGGTGGAGGGGAGTCAGATCCAAAGTTCAAATTTCACTGTAGGGGGCCAAGAACAATGCTGCAACCTTTGCACAATCCACCAGCCAGGTCTCATCCTTTGGCAAACCAGCAGTTTCCTAGGCAAGTGGTCACTTCGTGTACCATAAAAAGGCCCACTACAGCTACCCATTCTCAACATAAGCCACCTGCAAACTTGTGACCCCATTGCTGAGCAGTAGTGAAGCCCTACCCTTGGGCTGGCTAATAGAGACTGCAGATTAGCAACAAGATCCCTGCTCCAGGGCATCCTACCAGAAAAATTCTGTTACTTTAGCTACCGAGTAAAAAAGTCCCACTCCTAGAGGAGGGCTGAAGCAAAAAGTCACACCCAACGAAAGCCAACAGGGAAACCCCTTTATCCCAGGACAAGGTAGAAGAAAGGTTTCGATGGAGAAACAAACAACTAAGTCCTGAAGCCCAGTGAAAACCAGCAGTAAGATTCTGGCCATCAACAATGAAAAGTTTGAAATATTGCGGGATGAAAGCCAACTCTCAGATAAAAACACCAAATCACAAAGAGGGGAAAAAAATGAGCAAAAAGTTTTAACAAAGAGCTGAACTGTAGAAAGTCACAATGGTAAAAAGTAAGATCAAGGCATAAACACGAAAGAAGACAATATTATCAAAATGGCTACATTGTAACTCCTCAACAAAAAATGTAATTTGGTCCCAGATAGAAAAAGAATTCCTGGAAGAGTTTAAAAGGGATTTAATTTTAATCTTAATTTTATTTTTCCCCTGTTGCATATTGTGAAAATTTTGGCACTCATTTTTACAAGATTTTGAATTCCAAATTTTTCTCCTTACCTTCCTACTCTCCCCTCTTCTGAAAATGGTAAGCATTTTGATATAGTTTATACATGTGCTGTTATGTAAAATATATTTTCATATTAGTCACAGTTGAAGAAGGAACATTTCAAAAAAAATCATGAAAAAGAATAAAATATGTCCAAAAGAAATAAGCTTCAATCTGCATTCAGAGTCTGTTATTTATCTGTGTCTGGATAGTATTTTGCTTTATGAGTCCATTGTCTATCTCTTAGATAATTGTGTTGCTGAGAAGAACTGGACCATTCACAGCTGATCATCGCAAAATGTCATTGATGTGGTCTATATACATTGTTTTCTGCTGCTTCTCATTTCACCTTGCATCGGTCTGTACAAGTCTTTCTAGGTTTTTCTGAAACCTGCTTGTTCATTATTTCTTATACAACAATAATCTATTACTATTATACCATAACTTGTTCAGCCATTCCTCAATTAATGAACATCCCATCAGTTTCCAATATTTTGCCATCATGAAAATATTCTTGAAGATGTAGATCTTTTCCCCTTTTTTAATGATCTCTTTGAGACAGACCTAGTAGTAGTAGTATTGATGAATCAAAGGTTATGTACAATTTTGTTGGCTTTTGGGCATAGTTCCAAATTCCTCTCTAGAAAGATTGTATCAGTTCACAACTTGACTAACTCATAAAAACATTATAAAAAGAAAATTAGAGAATTGGAAGAAAAATTGAGAAAAGAAATGAGTATGATACAAGAGAATAAGGAAAATGTCAATAAAATGGAAAAAAATAACTGAAAATTCATCAAGGAAAATGACATCCCCAAAACAGAATTTACCAAATTCAAAAGGAAGTACAAAAGCTTACTGAAGAAAATAATTCTTTAAAATTTATAATTTTCAATGAGATATGAAGATAATATAAAACAAAATAAATAAAACTTGAAATTTCTTATTTGGAAAATAATTTACTTAGATGATAGATATAGGAGAAATAATATAAGAATTTTTGGACTACCTGAAAGCCATGAAAAAAAAATGGCTGGACTATATCTTCAAGAAATTATCAAAGAAAATTGTCCTGATATATTAGAAGCAGAGGGCTAAATAGAAATTAGAAGAATTCACTGATCTCTGCCTGAAGAAAAGACCCCAAAATAAAATCTCCCAGGAACATTGTAGTCAACTTCCAGAGCTCAAAGATCAAGAAGTAAACATTGTAAGTAGTCAAAAAGAAACAATTCAAATGTAATGGAATTGCAGTCAGGATTACAAATGATTTGGCAGCTTATTCATTTAATTAGGGCTAAGTTGTCTGGATACTTCAGCTATGAATAATGAAAAAGCCCATATTTTATTTTATTGGTTTTCAGTACAGAGAGATGGACATGATTAAGATGGGCAGTAGGAGATGTTCATAGAGCCTCTAAAGGTGAAATTCTTGGCCCAGTGCAAAACAGGTTAGAGCAAAGCATTCACCAATTATGTTCTCATTAATCAAGAACAAAAGTCAGAAATTTGAAGTCATAATTCTGACCATAAATGGAGCCAATTAGCAAACTAGCAGTATATTTCCATAATGCATCAGCAGCTTCAAGGGAATGGCTTTGGATTCTGAAGAGAATATGGTTTTAGACCTGAGAAGTAAAGTTGTAATGATGATTAGATCATTGTAAGATAGGTTTGATTATAATGAATTGATGGCAATTATATCATAACTATAAATGTAAATGGGTTAAATTCACCAATGGAAATGGATAGCAGAATGAATTTAAAACCAAATCCTACAATATGTTATTTACAAGAAGCACATGTGAAGCAGTGATATATACATATATTATGATTAAGGACTGGAGCAGAATTTATTGTGTTTAGCAGAAGCAAAGAAAACAGGCAACAGCAATCATGATCTCAGCTAAAGCATATGCAAAAGTAGATGTACTTAAAAGAGATAAATATGGAAACTATCTTGCTGAAAGATATCATAGACAGAAGAGCCTTATCAATACTAAACATAAATATACCAAATTATATAGTATGTAACTTTTTGAAGAAGTTGAATGAGTTACAGGAAGAAATAGATAATAAAACTATACTAGTGGGGGATCTCAATTTTCCCCTCTCAGAACTAGAGAAATCTAAATAAACAAAAAAGAAGCTAAGGAGGCAAATCAATTCTGGAGAAAAATTGCATATGATAGATCTTTAGAAAAAATGAATGGGGATAGAAAAGAATACACCAATCCTCAGCAGCATATGGTACCTAAAATAATTTACTATGTATTAGAACATAAAAGCCTCACCACCAAATGGAGAAAAACTGAAATAGTAAACAGATCCTTTTCAGATCATAATGCAATAAAATTCTATTCAATAATGGACAATGGTGGGGCAGCTAGGTGGTGAAGTGGATAGAGCACCAGCCCTGGAGTCAGGAGTACCTGAGTTCAAATCCAGTCTCAGACACTTAGTAATTACCTAGCTGTGTGGCCTTGGGCAAGCCACTAAACCCTTACTAAGCCTTACCAAAAAAACCTAAAAAAAAATATGGACAATGGAAAGAAACATTAAAGTTAATTGGAAGCTAAGTAATCTAAAACTAAAACAAGTGAATCAAAAACAATTTATGGAAACAATTGATAGTTTCATTAAAGGAAACATCAATGAGGGGCAGCTAGGTTTCACAGTGGATAGAGCACTGTCCCTGGAGTAAGGAATACCTGGGTTCAAATTTGACCTCAGACACATAATAATTGCCTAGCTGTATGATATTGGGCAAGTCTCTCAACCCCATTGCCTTAAATAGATTTTAAAAAAGAAAAGAAGACACCAATGAGACAACATACCAAAATTTATATCTTTCATTGATTACATTGAAGTTTCATTCAAGATGGAGGAGAGAAACTAGGATCAGTGTAAAGGTCTCCTGGGTTTCCCTAAGAACCAACATTAATCAAGCCTCTTAACAGATTTTGGAGTGAGAAAACCCACCAAAGATTAGAATGAACCATCTTCCAGCAAGGGCTATCACAAGGGAATCATAGATATGCCCAGTGCCGAGAGTAGGGCAGGGTGAGGTGGGGCATGGTGGATGGCTTCAGCATGCTGGAAAAACTCCAGCACAGGTGCCCAGGACCCACATTCAACCAGTGTGGCTGGTCTAGATAGTCCTGCCCAGACAGCAAACTCATAACCTGGAACCCTGGCATTCCCCTTTGGGGGAACCTACATAAACAGTCCAGGCACAGCATCAGTTGTTTCTACTTCCCCCAATAAGAGAGTAGGTGATTGACTTCTCCCCATGTTGAGCATACATACAGCCTGCAACAGTAAAGGAACTCCCTGAAAGATAATCCAGAGACTGCCCTAGCCACCTCCATCATTCCCAACTGCCCAGGTATTGGGCAGCAACCATCCCCTATGCAGATGATTCAGAGAGAGAGCCCCTAGTGTACCTTGCCAATCTGTCTACTGAACAACCATAATAAAGTTTCTAACATCAATGGCCTGCAAGCAAGCCTCTAGGATTCTGAATACTGAAGAAT
Source organism: Macrotis lagotis (assembly GCF_037893015.1). Taxonomy (NCBI): domain Eukaryota; kingdom Metazoa; phylum Chordata; class Mammalia; order Peramelemorphia; family Peramelidae; genus Macrotis; species Macrotis lagotis. Next base: position 124,171,689 of record NC_133664.1, read on the forward strand.
GGGCAAAACACAAGCTCAGAGAGGGAGGACAGAAGGGGTGCTACATGTAAAGTTATGGAGGAGATTAAATTTGTTTCTAGCCCAGAAAGACTTCTCAAAAGAGCTCAGAAAGGATTTTAAAAACCAAATGGAAAAATTGGGGAAAATGCAAGAAAAAAATAACATCTTTTGACAGAAAGTGATGGGAAAAAATCCTCTAAAAATCCAAATGAGCATTTTAAGAACAGAATTGGCCAAATGGAAAATGAGATTCAAAAGCCAATAGAGGAAAATACCTCCTTGAGAAATAGAATTTAATCTAATGGAAGCTAATGATTTCATGAGAAGCTAAGAATCTGTTAAACAAATCAAAAAATGGAAGAAATAGATGAAAATGTGAAATATCTCATTGGTAAAAGAACTGACCTGGAAAATAAATCCAGGAGAGATAATTTTTTTACAAGGCAGTGGAGTTAAGTCACTTGCCCAGCATCACACAGCTAGGTAATTATTATGTGTCTGAGACTAGATTTGAGAGTAGGTCCTCCTGACTCCAGGGCCGGTGCTTTATCCACTGTGCTACCTAGCTGCACCTCAAGAGAGATAATTTAAGAATAATTGGACCTCATGAAGGCCATGACCAAAAAAATTACCAATCATAATTCTTCAGGAAATCATAAAGCAGAACTGCCCTGACATCCTAGAACCAGAGGATAAAATTTTCATCAAAAGAATTCACAGATCACCTCCTGATAGATATCCCACAATGAAAATACCAAGGAATATTGTAACAAAATTCCAAAATTATCTGATCAAGGATAAAATCCCACAAGTGTCCCAAAAGAAGCAGTTTAAATACTGTAATCAGTCAACATTACACAGGACCTAGCTGCATCAACATTAAAGGATTGAAGGACATGGAATATGATATTCCAGAGGGCAAGAGAGCTTGGAATACAACCAAGAATCAACTACCCAGCAAAACTGAACACACTTTCAGGGGAAAAGACATTGAATGAAATAGGGGGCTTACAAACTTTCCTGAAGAAAAGACCAGAGATGAATAGAAAGTTTGAATCTTGGGGTGGCTAGGTGGCACAGTGGATAGAGTACCAGCCCTAGAGTCAGGAGTACCTGAGTTCAAATCTGGCCTCAGACACTTAATAATTACCTAGCTGTGTGGCCTTGGGCAACCTACTTAACCCCATTGCCTTGCAAAAACAAACAGAAGAAAATTTGATTCTCAAATAGGAGGTTCAAGAGATACATCAAAAGGTAAAACAGGGAAAAGAAAAAAGTATGCTATTCAATGAGATTATACTGGTTATATATGTACCTGTAGAGGAAGATTCTCATAACACTTGAGAATCATAATTCTATTTAGAGGGAGTATGTTTAGGTTGAAGGTATGGACATAAGTTGATTCTGATGGAGTGATTTGAAAAATAAGACATTAAAAAAGGAGGTACTATAATGAGAATGGAGAAAGGGAAAGCAGAATGGGATAAATTATATCACATGAAGAGGTGCAAAGGACCTATTACAGTAGAAGCACAGAAGGGAAGGAGTGAGATTGCTTGAATTTTACTCTCATTGGACTAAAGAGGGAATAATACATACACTAGTTGGGTTTAGAAATTTATCTTACCATGGGGCAACTAAGTGGTATACAGAATAGAGCACCACCTCTAGAGTCAGGAAGACCTGAGTTCAAATCTGGCCTCAGAAACTTAAGAAGTAGATAAGGGAAAGATGGAAGAGAAGGAAAGATGACAGATGGGGGGGCAGATTGAAGGAGGTAGTATTCAGAAGTAAAAAGCTAGTGAGGAGGGAGTGAAAAAATCAATCACATAAATAACAGAGAGAAAAAGCATATTAATGAATTGAACAAGCAGCTCAAAAAATCCTCTAGCAAACCACCAAAAGTGGTGGATCAGTGGAATATACTAGGTACAAAAGGAAGATTAGTAAATGACAATAGTAATATACTGTTTGATAAACCCAAAGATTCCAGCTTCTGATAAAAGCTCACTTTTTGATTAAAACTCACTCATCAATAAAAACTGTTGGGAAAACTGGAAGGCAGTATTACAGAAACTAGGCAAAGACCAACATCTCACATGCTGTACCAACATAATGTCAAAATGGGTACAGGATTTAGAGGTTAAAAACTAATATTATAAGCCAGTTAGGAGAACAAGAAATAGTTTATCTCTCAGAGCAATGGAAAGGTGTGTAGTTTATGACCAAAAAAGAGATAGAGAACATTATCAAAGATAAACTGCATAATTTTGATTTCATTTTAATAAAAATGTTTTTTCTAAACACAACCAAAGCATGAAGATTAAAAGAAATGCAGCAAATTGGGAAATAATTTTTGCAATTAGTGTTTTTGACAAAGGACTCATTTCTAAAATATAAAAAAATAAAATTTATAAGGAAACATCATTCCCCAATTGTTAAATGATCAAAGGATATGAAAAGATTATCCACAGATAAAGAAATCAAAGTTATCTATAGTCATATGAAAAATTGCTCTAAATCACTATTGATTAGAGAAATACATATTAAAATAACTCTGAGGTATCATATCACATCTATCAGATTGATCACTATGGATAAAAAGGAAAATGATCAATATTGAAGCAGATGTGGGAAAACTGGCACACAAACACTTTGTTATTGGAGTTGTGAAGAAGTCCAACTTTTATGGAGAGTAATTTGAATTTATGCTTAAAGAGAAATAAAACTGTGTATACCCTTTGATCCAGCAATACCAATACTAGGTCTCTATCCTGAAGAGAATAAAAAAAGGGTAAAAATCCCACATGCACACAGATATTCATAGCAGTTCTTTTTTGTAATGGCAAAGAATTAGAAATTGAAGGGTTGCCCATTAATTGGGGAATGGCTAAACAAATTGTGGTATAATGAATGTGATGGAAAACTATTGTTCTATAAGAAATCATGAAGGTCAGAACTTCAGAAAAGTCTTGAATGACTTGCATGAATAGATATTAACTAAAACGCACAGAACCAGAAGATCATTATTCATACTCACCACCACACGGGGTGATGATCAACCATGAGGGACTTTTTCATTTCAGCAGTATAATAGTCAAAGACAATTTTTAAAGTCTTGTGATAGAAAATATCATCCATATCCAAAGAAGGAAATTTAGAGTTTAAATAAAAACTAAAGCTTACTATTTTCAATTTTTAATAAGTTGTCTTATGTATTGTATTATTTTTCTCTCTAATTCTTTTTCTTCCATTGGGATTTGATTCTTCTTTCACAGTATCTTTAGCATGTTACATGTAGATGGGGGAATGAGGGAGTGAGGGAGAAATATGTAAAACTCAAAACCTTTCAAACAGTGATTGGAAAAAAAACTATGTATGTACTTGGAAAAATAAATAATTTTTTTATTTTTTTCAAAAAAAGAACAAATTAAATAATCTCCAATTAAATACAAAATTGGAAATCCTGAAATCGAAGCAGAGATTAATAAAATGGGAAGCGAGAAAACCATTGAACTAATAAATCAAACTAGAAGCTAGTTTTGTGAAAAACAATCCTATAAAGTAGATAAACCATTGTTTTATTTGATTGAATAAGAGAAAAGAAAATCAGATTACTAGTATCTAAAATGAAATGGGTAAATTCACCACTAATCAAGAAGCAATTAAGAAAATAATTAGATGATACTTTGCCTAATTATACACTAATAAAACTTGACAACTAAATGAAATGGACGAGTATCTACCAAAAAATACAAGTAATCCAGATTACTCAAAGAAGAAATAAAATACAATCTTATGAAAAGAACTGAATAGGCCCTTATTGAACCACAGAAAAAAAATCCATAGGACCAAATGAATTCACAAGTGAATTCTGATAAACATTTAAAGAATAATTAAGTCCTATATTATGTATAGTAATAGGAAAAAAATGTTGAAGGAGTCCTACCAAAGCCCTTTTCTGACACAAATATGGTTCTGATATCCAAGACAAGAAGAGTGAAAACAGAGAAAGAAAATTATACATTTCCCTAATGAATATCGATGTGAAAATTTTAAAGAAAATGCCAGAAGAGATTATAGTAATATATTAAAAGAAGCATTCACTATGATCAGGTAGAATTTATTCCAGTTGGTTTAACATTAGGAAAATTTTCAGCAGGATTGACCATATCATGGCAAAACCAACAAAAATCATGTGATTATGTCAGTTGAAGCAGAAAATATCTTTGAAAATAATATAACATCCATTCTTATTAAGAGCATTGTAGGGAGAAGATGAGAAACACCTGAATCTTCTCATAAGACTTCACTTAAAGTCAATTTACACATACTTAGTTAACTTAAAAAACATCTAACCTTTCAAGTATTAAAAGGGGAAAAGGGGAGGGGGGATGGAGAAAAGGGAGTAGGAGTGGGGGAAAAGGGAACTAACAAAAGGAAGGGAAGGGAAAAGGGAAAGGGGAAAGAAAGGGGAGGGGCAAACACACTGAAGGGGGTGATAATCAGAAAAAAAATGCTGGGGAATATGGATAAGGGGGGAAGTGGGGAAAATATAAACAGAGAAAAGATAGCAGGAGGGAAATAAAGAATTAGTAATCATAACTTTGAATTTGAATGGGATGAACTCTCCCTTAAAATGTAAGCGAATAGCAGAGTGGATTAAAAACCAGAACCCTACAATATGCTGCTTACAAGAAACTTATTTGAAGCAGAGAGAAACATATAGAGTAAAGGTAAAAGGTTGGAGCAAAATATACTTTGCTTCAGCTGAAGTGAAAAAAGCAGGGGTAGCCTTCCTTATCTCAGACAAAGCAGCTGCAAAAATAGATAATGTTAAAAGAGATAAGGAAGGAAACTATATCCTCCTAAAAGGTACCATAGACAATAAAGTTATTTCAATACTGAATATATATGCACCCAATGGGATAGCATTGCAATTCTTAGAGGAGAAGCTGAAAGAACTACAGGAAGACATAGACAGCAAAACTCTACTAGTGGGAGACCTCAAGCTCCCACTCTCAGATCTACATAAATTGAATCATAAAATAAACAAGAAAGAAGTTAAGGAGGTAAATAGATTGTTAGAAAAACTAGATATGGTAGACTTAAGGAGGAAATTGAATGGGGATAGAAAGGAATATACCTTTTTCTTTGCAGTACATGGAACTTAATATAAAAATTGACCATGTACTAGGGCAAAAATACCTAATGATCAACTGCAGAAAGGCAGAAATATTGAATACATCTTTCTTACATCACAATGCAATAAAAGTCATTTGCAATATCGGTCCAAGAAGATATAGACCCAGAACCAATTGGAAACTGAATAATCTCATTTTAAAGAATGCGTGGACCAAGAAACAAATTATAGAAAGAATTAACCATTTTATCCGAGATAATGACAGTAATGAAACAACATACCAAAACCTATGGGATTCACTCAAAGCAGTTCTCATGGGATATATTATATCTTTAAATGTTTATATGAATAAATTAGAGAAAGAGGAAATCAATGAACTAAACATGCAACTAAAAAATTAGATAAAGAACAAATGAATAATCCCCAATTAAATACCAAATTAGAAATTCTAGAAATTAAAGGAGAAATTAATAGAACTGAAAGCAAAAATACTATAGAATTAATTAATAAAACCAAAGTGGATTTATGAAAAAACCAAAAATTGATAAACCTCTGGTCAATTTGATTAAAAAAACAAAGAAGAAAACCAAATTGCTAGTATGATAAATAAAAAAGGTGTACTCACCACCAATGAGGAAGAAATTCAAGTAATAATTCGATATTATTTTGCCCAAGTCTATGCCAATAAATTTGGTAATCTAAGTGAAATGGATGAATATTTACAAAAATATAAGTTTCCCAGGTAAATTAAGAGGAGATTAAATACCTAAACAACCCTATATCAGACAAAGAAATTCAACAAGCCATCATTGAACTCCCTAAGAAAAAATCTCCAGGACCTGATGGATTCACAAGTGAATTTTACCAAACATTTAAGGAACAATCGGTTCCAATTCTATATAAACTCTTTGGAAAAATAGGAAAAGATAGAACTCTGCCTAACTCTTTCTATGAAACCAATATGGTGCTGATATCTAAACCAGGAAGAGTTAAAACAGAGAAAGAAAATTATAGAGCTATCCCCTGAATAAATATATATGCAAATAACTTAAATAAAATCTTAGCAAAAACGATTACAACAAGTTATCACTGGGATAATGCATTATGATCAAGTAGGATTTATCCCAGAAATGCAGGGTTGGTTCAATATTAGGAAAACTTTTAGTATAATCAATTATATCAACAACAAACCTATCAGAAATTATATGATCATATCAATAGATGCTGATAAAAGCTTGTGACAAAATACAGCATTCATTCCTACTAAAAACACCAGAAAGTGTAGGAATAAATGGATTGTTCCTTAAAATAATTAGCAGTATCTATCTGAAACCATCAACAAGCATTATATTCAATGGGGAGAGGCTAGAGACATTCCCAATAAAATAAGGGGTGAAACAAGGATGCCCACTATCACCACTACTATTCAATATTGTATTAGAAATGTTAACTTCAACAATTAGAGAAGAAAAAGAAATTGAAGGAATTAGAATTGGGAAGGAAGAGACAAAACTCTCACTCTTTGAAGATGACATGATGGTCTACCTAGAGAATCCCAAGAAATCATCCAAAAAACTACTAGAAACAATTATCAATTTTAGCAAATTTGCAGGTTATAAAATAAAGCCTCATAAATCCTCAACTTTTCTATATATGTCTAGCAAGATACAGCAGGAAGAGCTAGAAAGAGAAATCCCATTCAAAGTAACCTCAGACAATATAAAATGTCTGGGAGTCTATTTACCAAGAGAGACTTAGAAACTTTAAACTTTAAAACACTTCTCACACAAATTAAGTCAGATTTAAATAACTGGGCAAATATCAACTGCTCATGGATAGCTAGAGCTAATATAATAAAAATGACAATTCTACCAAAACTAAACTACCTGTTTAGTGCCCTACCAATCAAAATTCCAAAACATTACTTTAACAAGTTAGAAAAAATTGTAAGTAAATTCATATGGAGAAATAAAAAGTCAAGAATTTCCAGGAATTTAATGAAAATAGTGCAAAAGAATGGGGTTTAGCCCTACCGATCTAAAATTATAATATAAAGCATCAGTCATCAAAGCTGTTTGGTATTGGCTAAGAAACAGAGTGGTGGACAAGTGGAATAGACTAGGTGCAAAAGCAGGAGATGATTATAGTAATCCGCTGTTTGATAAACCCAGAGTCCAGCTATTGGGATAAATACTCTCTCTTTGCTAAAATAAAAAACTGCTGGGATAATTGGAAGTTAGTGTGGAAGAAACCTAGATTAGACCAAAACCTAACACCCTTTACCAAGATAAGGTCCAAATGGTTAAAGGATTTAGACATAAAAAATAATACTATAAGCAAATTAGAAGATCAGGGACTAGTTTACCTGTCAGATCTATGGCAAGGGGAGCAGTTTATGACTAAGGAAGAGATGGAGAACATCACTAAAAACAAACTAGATGATTTCAATTACATTAAATTAAAAAGCTCTTACACAGATTAAAAACCCACTGTAACCAAGATCAAAACAAATGTAGTAAATTGGGAAACAATCTTTACAACTAATGATTCTGACAAAGGATTCATTTCTAAAACATACAGAGAACTGAGTCATATTTTTTTTTAAAAAGCCAATCCCCAATTGACAAATGGTCAAAGGATACGCAAAAGCAATTTACAGATGAGGAGATCAAAGCAATCCACAGCTATATGAAAAATGGCTCTAAATCATTAATTATTAGAGAAATGCAAATCAAAGCTTCTCTGAGGTACCACCTCCCACCTCTCAGACTGGCTAATATGACCACAAAGGATAATGATCATTGTTGGAAGGGTTGTGGGAAATCTGGGACACTATTACACTGTTGGTGGAGCTGTGAACTCATCCAAACTTTCTGGACAGAAATTTGGAATTACGCCCAAAGAGCAACAAAAATGAGCATACCCTTTGTTCCAGCAATACCACTACTGGGTCTATATCCTGAAGAGATGATGAAGTGTAAAAACATCACTTGTACCAAAACATCCATAGCAGCCCTGTTTGTGGTGGCAAAGAATTGGAAATCAAGTTAATGTCCTTCAATTGCGGAATGGCTTAGCAAACTGTGGTATATGTATGTCATGAAAGATTATTGTTCTATTAGAAACCAGGAGGGATGGGAATTCAGGGAAGCCTGGAGGGATTTGCATGAACTGATTCTGAGTGAGATGAGCAGAACCAGAAAAACACTGTACACCCTATCAGCAACATGGAGGTGATGTTCAATCTTGATGGACTTGCTTGCTCCATCAGTGCTACAACCAGGGACAATTTTGGGCTGTCTGCAACAGAGAATACCATCTGTATCCAGATAAAGAGCTGTGGAGTTTGAACAAATTTCAAGTACTATTACCTTTAATTTAGAAAAAAACAGATATCTTATTGTCTGCTCCTGTTATCTCTTATACTTTTTGTTTCTTCCTTAAGGATGTGATTTCTCTCTCATCACACTAAATTTGGATTAATATACAACATGAAAACCAAATAAAGACTGACAGATTGCTTTCTGGCGGGGGGTTAAGTAAGATTGTGAGAAAAATTGTAAAACTTAAAACTCAAATAAAATCCTTTAAAAAATAAAAACAAATAAAATTTAAAGAGAGAGAGAAAGAGAGAAAGCTTTGTAGTAGCATCTAGGTGGCCCAGTGAATAGAGCAATAGAGCACTGACCCTGGAGTCAGGAGCACCTGACTTCAAATTCAGCCTCAGACACTTAATAATTACCTAGCTGTGTGATCTTGGGCTAGTCACTCAAACCCCATTGCCTTGCAAACCCCACCAAATTTATATTAAAAAGAGAGCATTGGAGTGCATGAAGCTTACCTTTAAATGATAAGTAATATTTATCTAAATAATGCCTTCCCACTACAATCAGGCATGAAGATAGAGTTCCCATTATCACTTCTATTATTTATTGTTGTATTAGAAATATTAGTTATAGCAATGAGAAGAAAAAGAAATTAAAGGAATTAGAATAGTCAATAATAAAAATTTCACTATTAGTAGAGTCATATGATGTTATCCTTAGACAATCCTAGAGCATCAACTAAATATACATTTGAATTAAATAACTTTAGCAAAGTTGCAGGATGCAAAATAAACATTTTGTATATTACCAGAAAGAGAAAAAAGAGATAGAGATATTCCATTTAAAATAGCTATGGACAATATAAAATACCTGAGTCTACCTGCCAAGTCAAGCCCAGTAACTATATGAACACAACTATAAAATGCTTTTAGTAAATGAACTCAGAACTTAACAAGGGGAAATTGTTAATTTTTCAGAGATTGGCCGAGCCAATATAATAAAAATGACAATTCTACTTAAATTAATCTACAATTCAATTTTATATCAATCAAATTATCAAAACATTTTTATAAAGCAAGAAAAATAATAATAATAAAATCATCTTAACAATAATTTAAAATATCAAGAAAATCAATGAATAAATGCAAAAGAAGGTTGTCTAGATAGACCAAATCTCAAATTGTGTTATGAAGTATTAATTATTAATGCAAACTTGTACTGACTAAGAAATATAATGGTGGATCAGTGGAATTGATTAGATACAAATTACCTTCTTGTAATAATATGATCTAATATGCAATAAACACAGTAATCTAATCTTTTGAAACAAAAAGTCATTATTTGAGAAAAACTGCTGGGAAAACTAAATATAGCAGAAGCTATATATAGACCAACATCTCACTTTTACCACCTACTAAGATAATATCAAAATTGGAACATGATTTGCACATAAAAAGTAATGCCATAAGCAAATTAATAGAGCATGGAAGGGCTATCTGTTAGAGTTATGGATAAGGGAAGAACTGAGAACCAAAGAAAATATAGAGAATATTACAAATTGTAAAATAGATAATTTTTGATTATATAAAAGTAAAATGATTTTGCACAAATGAAATCAATTCAATTGAAATTATAAGGAAAGCAGAAAACTGACTGGGAGGGGAAACTGTAACAAGTATCTCTGAGAAATTTGTCAAATTTTTCATTTGTCAAATATAAAGGGAAGTGATTCAAATTTACAAAAGTACAAGTCATTATTGATATATGGTAAAAGCATATATGAACAGGCAGTTTTTAGTCAAATAAATCAAAGATATCTATAGACTTATGAAAATATGTTCTAAATTTCTAGTGATCAGATAAATGTGAATTAAGACAATCCTGAAGTGCTACCTCATACCTATGAGAGTGGTTACTATAACAAAAATGAAAAATATTGTATGTTGGAGGGGATGTGAGAAAACTGGAGCTCTGATTCACTATTAAGTGGAATTATAAACTGATCCTACCATTCTGAAGAGCAATTTGGAACTAGGCCTGAAGTGTTATAAAATTGTGTATACCCTTTGACTCAGCAATATCACTGCTAAGTCTATAGTCTAAAGACATCCAAAGAAAAGGATTTGTTTGCCCAAAACTATTAATAATAGCTCTTTTATGGAGGCTAAGAATTGGGAATTAGAGGGATGCCTATCAATTGGGGAATGGTTAAACAAACTGGAATGTAAATTGAATATAATTGTACTATAAGAAATGACAAGCAGGATGATTTTAGAAAAACCTGTAAAGGCATATCTAAACTGATACATATTGCAGTAAATAGAACCAAGATTGAATATTGAGAATACAGTAACACCAGTATTATTCAGTGAAGAATTGTGAATGACTTAGCTGTTCTCAGCAATATAATGATCCAAGAAAATGGCAAAGGATGATGAAGCATACTATCCACTCCTAGAAAAAGAACTGATATTGATTGATCACAAAACATGCTATTTTTCACTTTCTTTCATTTATCTTTTAATCTAGTATTCTCATATAAAATTATTAATATGGAAATATAAATATAATTTGGAAATATGCTCTATACACTTATGTAAAACTTTCTCAACATTATTTTTGACCATCTATCTACAATCTATCCATTAATATGGAAATATAAATATAATAATATAAATAATATAAATACAAAAATATAACCTATATTTCATTGCTAACCAGGAGGGGAAAAAGAAGAGAGTGAGGAAGAATAGAAATTGGAACTCAAAACTTTAAATAAAAATGTTAACAACTGCAGAAAAATAAAGATATTATTATTTTCCAAAAAATAAAGAAAATGAGATATTTTCCATTAGTCTATCTATTAGAGAGAAAGAAATATGAATACAATAAGATAAATTATTACAGAATATTTTTGTTGTTCTCTCTATGACATTTTATTCACTTTGTGATTACACTATCGCCCTCTCTACCTAATTATTCTGAAGAATGAGGCTATATCTTATATGGACCTTGTAGTAATGGTAAATATACATTCAGAGGTATGATTCCTTCTCTTCCTCAGTAGCTGCATCAGTGCTTCTATTTCTCTGCCATGGTGATCCTGGTAGTAAGAACACAGACATCTATCACTAGATCAAGAGAGACCATCTAGGAAGGACTCTTCTGCCTTACTACTTTTGTCCTTAAAACATATAAAACTGGGGCTGCTAGGTGGCATAGTGGATAAAGCACCGGCCTTGGACTCAGGAGTACCTGAATTCAAATCCAGTCTCAGACACTTAATAATTATCTAGCTGTGTGGCCTTGGGCAAGCCACGTAACCTCATTGGCCTTGCAAAAAAAATCCCATAAAATTAATATAGTTTTACTGAAAGATGCTGCTTTAAATAAGCAGCTTCATTGACTTAAAAAAACTAAAATTTCTTACGAATTTAAGCATGCAATTGCCTAGCTTTTTTATTCCTGCTCCTCAGTTCCAGAGGGCGAAAGGCAGTTACAAGCTGACAGATTCAGCTGTGTTTTTTTTTTTAAGATATTGCTCAAGGGGTACTGCAAAGTATATCAAAGCTACTCTGTAATAATTCATAAAAGTCATCTATGAAAAAACAATGAAACAACAACAAAAACAAAATCAGCAACCATTTAACAAGTAATTTAAAAAATGGGGCACTACTTGAGAGGGATGCAAATATGCATAGTATAAGTCCACAGAAGACAAAGAAAGGCAGATAGATGGTCAAAAATAATGTTGAGAAAGTTTTACATAAGTGTATAGAGCATGGACTTTGTTGTCATGAACCATGGATTCTAAGATGTGCTGGTTGTACGACCTTCCTTAAATCCCATCACTTCACTAGGCATCAATTTCTTCATTCTTAAAATGAGAACACTGTATTGAATAATTTTTAAGGTTTTTTTTTCCAGCTCAAAAATTCTATTATGTAAGACCCAAGAATACCAGCATTGACCATCATCCAATATTGCATTAATTAATACCATTCCATTCAAGAAACATTTTTAGTGCCTGGTTAGTAACAAGACACTGGGGATATCAAGATGACATCATAAAGATCCTGATTTGAATATCCTTATATTCTGATAGGAGCATAAAATATAGGTATACCAAATAAATATTAAATAAGACAAAGGATGATACATAAAAAAGAGAGAAGACAATCATATATTCCTCCCCAAAAAATTACCAGGGAGCATGATATTTTTTTAGAAAGATTTTATTTATTTTGATTTTTATAGTTTTTCCCCCATTCTTGCTTCCCTCCACCCCTCACAGAAGGCATTCTGTTAGTCTTTACATTGTTTCCTTGTTATTTCCTTGTTATACGTTGATCTCAGTTGAATGCGATGACAGAGAAAGCATATCCTTAAGGAAGAAAAATAAAGTATGAGATAGCAAAATTATATAATAAGATAATGATTTTTTTTTTATTTTTCTTATTTGAAGGTAATAATCTTTGGTCTTTGTTCAAAGTCCATAATTCTTTCTCTGGATAGAGATGGTATTCTCCACTGCAGATATCCCAATATTGTCTCTTGTTATTGAACTGGTGAAATGAGCATGTCCATCAAGGTTGATCACCACCCCAGTGTTGCTGTTCAGGTGTACAATGTTTTTCTGGTTCTGCTGATCTTGCTCAGCATCAGTTGGAGAATGAAATTTTAATTATGGAAATCAGGAAATACTTCACAAAGGTGGTAACATATGCGTTGAGCCTTGAAGAAAGAGAAGGATTCTGAGAGATGTGGATGAAGAAAAAATGCATTTGAAGAATAGAGAACACAGAGAAAAATGGTGGGAATTGAAATCAGTGAGTGAGAATGAGTCACCCAATGATTTAAACATAGAGTACATGAAATAAAATTATAAGAAAAAATGGCTAGAATGATTCACATTGTAGAAGGCCTTAAAAACTAGGTTAAGGCATTTGTATTCTATTCCATTCATTATTCATCTCTCTATTTACTCTACAATAATGAATGAGCTGTCAAATGGTACAGTTGATAGAGAACCCACCCTGCATGTCATGAAGATTCATCTTCTCACATTCAAATCTGGTCTTCTTAGCTGTGTGACCCTTGACAAGTCATTTGGCCCTATTTGCTACAGCTTCCTCATCAGTAAGATGAGTAGGAGAAGGAAATGGCAAAACTACTCCAATATCTTTGCCAAGAAATGCCTAATTGTAATCACAAAGAGTTGGACATGACTGACATGACTGAACAACAACAAAAATTAATAAATATATATTATAAGCAGTGTATTGTGATACAAACTGTGAAGAAGTAAAATGCATAAAATATTCCCCATATGGGTAAGGAAATTACAATTTCTTAGAATTTATATAACTGGAATACTTAGGATGAAGACCAGAGAATGGAAATTCTTCCAGGATGGTTTCAGCTTCATATTTTTATAGCAGTATCTTATAAAGAACTGAATCGATCCAATCTGAAGATCTCTTTGAAGTCATAAGCATTGTAGAATGGAGTGAAATTAGTTGAATGATTTAAGCAGATGTTTTAAAAACCTCTGGGTAAAATTAAACTATGATGGGAGGCTGCATTAGAACCAAATGAGAATAGATAGCTGTTGAGAGTGCATCTTCATTCAATGAAAAGACATAGTTTAATTTCCGCACATTACACGTTTTACAGATTTTGACATCAAGATGAATCATGTTCTTTCAAAGGATTATAAAGACATCATCTATTATCTCAGTGTTTATTGCTCTTCTGTATCAAATCACTGTGAAAGCTTTTGTTTGGGGTTACATAGGAGAAAAGTAAGTTGTTTTAAAAATAGAATGATAGAGGTGTGGAAGTAAACTAATTCAAATAAGAAATATGTCCCCAAAAGGTGGAGGAACCACCATCTAAGGAGATGGGAAAGTGTATATATATATATATATATATATATATATATATATATATATATATATGTATATATACATATATATCCCAATATGATAAGGTTCTTTGTATTGTGGAGACCTAGACAAGGTGTAGAAGGCAAAGTTATAACTACTAAGGGAAATAATAGTTTGGAAAGATGATCAAGAAGATAGATGAGATGCAAGCACAGTTAAACATAACACAGGGTAGAGGCATGTAAAACATTGTTTTATATCACAAGAATAGAAGGTTTCATTAAAATACTAATAGTTGAGCTGAATTATAAAAGATGAAAATGACTTCTGTAGATTTTTTTAAAAAAGAGAGAAAATAGTTCAGAAATAGTAAAAAAATATAGACACCAAAGTAGAAAAAAATGGGACTGTAATGGAAGGGGGAGGAGTAAAAAAAGAGGTAGCCAAATTATCACTCATCATGATGCCTATGAAGAGGACTAGTTTAAGGTAAGGTTGAACAAGAAACAGAGGGTAGCACCAGATTGTGGTGCTTGAATGACAAGCAAAGGAGTCTGATTTTTATTCAGAAGGCAATAAGGAGAGATTAAAGGTTATTGAGATTCATGTGGCTTAACCAGATTTGAACATAGAGAAGATAAGCTTGGCAGGGATGAGATTAGTGTAGGTAGGAAGAACTCTTAGAAAGCTATTGCAATAAGCCAGGCCAGTAGTAATAAGTGTTTATACTACAATGTTGAGAATGAAATTGGATAGAAGAGGATATGGGAATAGGTATTTTGTAAAAATGTCATGATGGGTAGATGAAGAATACAAAGGAGTCCTGTATCAGAACATTAAAGTAATAAGTGCCCATATTAAACTTGATATTGCAGGGTGATGCAAAAGGTAGAAAGGGAAGACTCATCCCTACCTAATGCACAGTTGAATATCCATATCTCAACATTGATTGGAAGGGATTGAAGAAGTCATTTTAATATAACCATTTCACAGTATGATTATTTTGAGGATTTCAAAGTTACTAGCCTCAATATCACTAAACAGAAATAAGATTAGATTGTTGTTCAATTATTTCAGTTGTGTCCAACTATTCTTGACTCCTTTTGGGGTATTCTTGGCAAAAATACTGAATTGGTCTGTCATTTCCTCTTCAGAACTGGGTGATGTATTAATATTAAATAATGGTACTTTTAAGTTTACAAAATATACATATTATTATCATTAGCCATATTTTACATGAGAGGAAACTGAGGTGAAGACATTGTCCAAATGTCACACAGCTAGCAAGAAAAATTCAAACTTAAGTCTTCCTGATTCCATGTCCAATATTCTACCCATTGTGCCAATATCTGCTTGTGGTGCCTATGATAGGTCTAGGGATTTTAATACCTTCTTTCCCAGTGACATCTACAGCACTGTCAACTCTGTGCTTCTGAAATAAAAGCATGCATCATTAAATGACTATTTGGGCAGGATATTTGTCACAGAGAAGATACTGGAGAAGTATAAGCACAGCAATGAAGATCTACTTTTCCTATTCATCAATTTTTCAAAGGCATTTAATACCAACAGTCAATCCTAAAGCTGACTTTATTCAAAATCAATGTTTGGATGCCCAAAGAAGTTCTTCAGGAAACTCAAGAATATGAAACGTCAGGTCTAAATTTATGGCCCAACCCCAGGATCATTACTTTTCACATAGCTGCCCAAACTAATAAGGCTGAGACTGCAACAAAAAGCACAGATGTTAGTTGAAAACCCTTTGGTCAATTTTTTTGATTAGCATTATGAAAATGATGACAGTAACAAGAAGAATGGTCATGGGACTTGGTCAAGAGGACATGAGCAATTAGTGGTAGAACTAAGACAAGAAAGAAGGTTCCTGATGTCTAGGCTAACAGGCTTTCTTTGTATATTGGTTGTTTTCCCCTCTGTCAAGTTCTCACCTCTATTGATTAACTCTTGTTTTTATTTCAGGGATCACAATGAAATATGTAGCATAATTTGTCAGCATGGTTGGAAAATATGGAGGTCATATTGTATGTTGGAAAGAGAACAGATTTGGTGTCAAAAGATCCAGGTTCTCTGCCACTGTTATTAGCTAGCTAATTCTATTTCCTTGATTTTATAAGTTTAAGATATTTTATTTTTTTTAAATTAGCATCAGCTAGCCTAAAAGATTAGATGTTCCATTTTCAAAGGAAAATTCACAGGCACATTCTGACTCCAAGCTTATCATTTCAAGAAGGGCATTCTAGAAGGCTCTTCTGTGGGGATCAGACTTCCTCTACCTGGAGGTGGGGGGGGTAGGATATAAGAAGTAAATGGTTCCAACTCAGATACCTCCAGAAAGTTCAAAATTTCTATACAGAGGCAAATGACCATCTAACACAGACTTAACCCATCTCTCTCCTAAACTCAACTCTTGTTTCTGCTCTGATCATATAGACCTATGGATTCAAATATAAGGCAACAAAAATTGTTAGAAGAGATTCTGTATTTAACTAAATCAGAATTTGGCTCCTATGCAATTGGTGACCATTGGCCAAGAACTTGTTTAATGACAAGCAAGATGACTGAGTGTTAGCTGCTCTGGACAATTTGCTTTTAGAAGTTTGATGGGTGCTTATGGCTGCCTTTTTGAAGCTGAGAGCATCCCAGCACAAGTCATGTCTCCAATTCTGTTTCATGAGCCACAGCTGTGCTATGGTTGGCAGCAGTGACCAATAGTTGCTTTATCCTTGGGAACTAGCCTAAGCCTGGTTATAGGCTCTCCTTTACTTAGCCAAGTTATTCAGAAGCAACTTCTTAAAAACAAGATATGGGGGTGGCTAGGTGGCACAGTAGATAGAGCATAGGCCCTGGAGTCAGGAGTTCCTGAGTTCAAATCCAACCTCAGACACTTAATAATTACCTAGCTGTGTGACCTTGGGCAAGCCACTTAACCCCATTTGCCTTGAAAAAACCCAAAACAAAATAATAAATAGCTTAATAAATGTTTATCAACTGACTGATAGACTTCAGTATCTTTCAAGCCTATCTTTTAATAAGTAGGGAAAATAATGTATTTGTTATATTGTTATTACACTCCCATGCCCTTGATTAAAATTTGTTTAACTCCCTTTTGCAACAGGATAAAATGTCAACCTTTTTGCATGAGAACTAAATTTCATACATCTTACTCCAGTACTTTTTTCCAGTCTTATGTCATAATATCTTGCTTCTTGCAATGTCTTGCCCAAATGGAACTTTTAGTTATTCCCCAGTGTCAATTTGATATATTCTGTCTCCATATATTCACATGTCATTAGGTAATCAGAGGATGCTCCATTACTGAAATAAATTTCATCCTTATTTATTCCTGTTGAATTTTCTATTCTTATGTTGATTCTGATACTTTCAATTATCTCAAATTTTTCTAGAACACTATATATATATGAATTTTGCTCATGCTTCTATCATGTTCTGCTTTGAATTACACTATTCCATTATGGATGCTATCTTTCTTAGTAGACTGTAAATTCAATCAGCCTGACAAAGCAGGAACTGAGTTATTTATTTCTTTCTCTCTATAGGACCAACATACTGCCTTATGTGTAAGAGGCTCTGAAAAAGTGATTAATAAATGTGTTGAATTTACTTGATCTTATTAGCATCATTCAGGGATTCAAGCTTCTTAATTGAAAGATAACAGAATAAACTATGTATTCTAGAACATGGAGCATAGGTCCTAGGGTCAGAAAGAACTGAGTTAGACACTCATCAATTGTTATACCCTGGGAAAAATTATTTAACCTCGGTCTGTCTCAGTTTCTTCTTCTGTACAATGGGAATAATACCAGCACCTAATTCAGAGGATTGTGGGAATCACATGAGATAATAATTGTAAAACATTTATTATAGTACCTGCTATATTACTACATCAGTGATAATTGGCTATAATTCTTGTTGTTAACATTATGGATCCATTCAATGTCTTCCTCCCTCTTCTGTTTCATTTGGAAATTTGAAATGGTTGCTGATCATGCTTTCAGCTAAGTAATTGAGAAAAATGTTGAAGACAAGTCTAGTAATATCTAAGACACTCCTCTAGAGACCATACTAAAGTTGACATTGATTTATTAATTGCCATTTCAATCATTCATTCAGTTCAGAAGTCACCAAAGTATCTTTCAATTTTGTCCACTTTTATCAAATTTATGTTTCCTTCAAGTGCCTTGCTCAAATCCAGTCATGCCATATATCTTTTACCGAATTATCATTCTAATAACTATTTTAAACAAAAACAAAAACAAAAACAAAAACAAAAACAAAAACAAAAACAAAAACAAAAACAAAAACAGCATAAGGGTAGTTTGACGTGACCTGTTCCCAAGGAATCTATTTTGTCTCCTAGTGATCTTAGAAGGTGAGAAAAAATCCTCTTTGTTTTTCTTTTTAACCTGAAAGAGCATCTACCTGACTTTCATACCAAGGCAAAGGCCTTTCTCCAGGATTCTTTTGAAACACAATAATCCCTTAAACAGTCATATCTTTCAGTTCTTGGCATAAATTATTACTTATTCTCAGAATTTCAGAGTCTGCAATATAACTAATACAAAATTCCCCTCTGTATAATTACTAGAAAATTGTTACTTGACCCTACAATCAAGGCCATTACCTTCCAAGGCAGCCTTTTCTACTTTATTATAGCTCTCAATTTTAACTACAAAAGCAAAAACAATAATATCTAATATTTTCTATTGCTCACTTCTTTTATCTACACAAATATAGATTGTCATAGAGATATAATTACCTACATTTTTCAGATAAAGAAACTGAGGCAGACAGTTGTTAAGTGATTTATCCAGAATCCTTTAACTAGGAAACACATTAAGAATTTAGGTTTTCCTAATTCCTGGTCCAGCATTTTATTGGGTCACCTAGTTAAGATAAGACTAAATTTAAGTTTATCGATTCCACCTATCATCTCCGGTGCTATTCTATGGAGGAAATAAGAACAAATAGACTCCCTCTTTCACAAGATAACTTTCAACTAATTGAAGACAGTTGTTAAGTTGTACTGAACCAAGTATTATCTTCTCAAGGGTAATAATTTCTAGTTCCTTCAACTGATTCTTATTCATCATGGCCTTTCACTATTCTGATTGATCTTTTGACAGTCTCTGGTGTCATACTCATACAGAATAAAACAGGTTCTGCTCTGGTCACCCTGTACATAGGGGGTTGAATTTAATTCTTGCCATGCCATTTTAAAGAGTACATTGATAAAAATAGAATTTTCTAACAAGTAAATCCCTGAGAGATTGATTATAGGTAATGTCATCCAAATCCAGAAGTGGGGGGGAACCATGGAATCTAAATGTGTACTATATTTATTTATTCATTTATTCATTCATTCATTTATTTGTTTGTTTATTTATTTATTCTTTAATTTTTCCGGGCATTGGGGTTAAGTGACTTGCCCAAGATCACACAGCTAAGTAATTACTTTAGTATGTGAGGTCAGATTTGAACTCATGTTCTCCTGACTCCAGGACTGGTGCTCTATCCACTGCAGCTGACCCTATGATCACTTTATTAAAAACTCCTTATTTTTTTACTTCTTTTCTTATCGTTTTCTTTTTTCCTTTTAGTCCTAATTCCTGCTACACAAAATGACTAATATGTAAATATGTTAAGCACATATATACAACTTTTACCAGATTATTTACCACTATGGGGAGGGGAGAAGAAAGAGAAGATGGTAGAAAATTGTATAAGTTATAAATTTGCAAATGGATGAATATTGAAAAACTACCATAGCATGTAATTGGAAAAATGAAATAAAATATCAATGAAAAATAATGGAATTCTCTAGAAATTGAGGGAGGGAATAGAAAAATAAATCATAGACTGTGAAAATTGTTTGCAAGAATTAGTTGTTTTTAGTATAGAGAATAGAAAATTAAAGCCATGTATGAAAACTATTTTGAGTACTTGAAAAGGATATTGTATGGAGCATGACTTGTTTGTTCTTGTTGGCAGTACTAAGCCCAATGGATAAAAGTACTAGGGAAACAGATTTTGGTTCACTGAAAAGAAGAAATTCTTAACAATTAAAGTTGTCCAAATGTGGATTAAGCTGGTAGTGGGTTCTTCATTACTGGATATATATTCAAACAGAGGCTGGATGCCTGCCTTGGCAAGGCATGCTGTAAAAATGGAAATCCTGTAAAAGGAAAGAGCTGTCTCAGATTAGCTCTATTTTCAAATTTAAAGGTCAAATGGAGGGCTCAAGGTATCTAACGTAAACCAAGATAGTGTTCTAGAAATGAAATGAGGGTGCACAACATGTTCTGTTGCTTTGAGATTTGGAACAGTCGATTGATACATCTGGCTTCTTGAGCCTTTTTACCAAATCATCACAAAACTATATTCTACATTAAATGGAAAGACCATGTTGCCAATGATGAAACCCTGGAGTGTTGCTAAGCTGCCATCAACACTGTTCTGCTGGCTTCTCCCCAGCTCAGCTGGGTTGGATACATATGAATAATGGATGACAGTAGGTACCCATTGCCTATTTGGAGAGTTAATGTGGCAGGATATATAGAAGAAACATTATAAAAATGCAGTGATAAAGAACTTTAGCAACTCAGTTAAGATATTTGTTGATCGCATACATTGACAATCAAATGGGGTCTTCTTCCATAGATGAAGTCATTCATTTAAGACAAAGGTGTTATGGCATCCCATTGTATCTAAAGATTATCTAATACTGCAACAGGCTAATCAAGGATCAGATTATTGAAATGAGGATATTAAATTATATAGTTTGATCTAGGATATAGTATATCAGACTAAGGATTCAGGATACTTATATCTTGAACAGATGAATTTCAGCAAATGACTCCATACTTTGACCTTCTCTGCAAAATGAATGTTACAGTCCATGCCATACCTACCTCTCAGAGAAATTAAGGAAAAAATAAAATTTTTTTAATAGGGAATCATGATTATCAAATTTTACTTTTGGAATGGTCGAGTAAGATTTTGTGATCTAATGCAAATCAAATATTACTTCCATTTTTAACATTTAAATATATAAATGGTAAAATGGTCAGAAATCTTATCTTTTACCTACAAAATCTGTTATATATCTATATCATCATGTAATGTTAATATTACTAATTTTTATTTTAAAACAGAATATTGTTTACAGTTTATTTTTACATTCTGCCTTTCTTTGAAAAGTTTGATGTTCTTGACTATTTTACTATCATTTTTTTCTTTAGTCTTTGCCCTAATGGATTATGTTGTGTCTAAGTCCTGTTTCAAATTTGATTTCACTTTTATCATCCTCAACTTCAATTTTCTCTTCTGTAAAATGGGAATAGTGATAAGATCTACTTCATAGTTCTGTTTTGCATAGCAGATGCAGTAATATATGTAAAGTATTTTACAAACTTTAAAGTATGATATAAATGTTTGTTATTATTTACTTGATGGTAAGAATTAAAATGGGAGGAGCGTGTAGAAGAAATGTGGGGAGAGTCGTCTAGAATTGTGATTTCTCTTAATATATGAATTTCTGGGTAGATATTCACTCCACTGATCCAGATCAGGAACTCATCTGCAATTTATATACCTATAGTGTTACCTGGGTTACTGAGAAGTTAATGATTTACTCATATTCCCCAGATAGAATGTATCACGAGTGAAACTTGAACATATACGTGTGTATATATACACACATATATGTTGATTCAAGTTTGACACTCTATTTTTTAAATTCCCTGGCTCTTAATATAAGATGGAAATGTATGGTAGGTTAGGCTTGTAAGAATGAAAAATCACATATGGACCTCCCAAGTCATGTATTATTAAAAGATTTAGCAGAAGACCTGAAATAAGTTGAGTTGGTGCTGTATAGAAGATTTAATGGAAGAAATGAATAAGAATTTCAAAAGGATAAAGTATGAATGGAATATGAACTGGACTATTGGATTGGTTAACCACCTTGAGTAGATCACAGGTCATTTAATATTAGTATAAGAAACAAAGGGTTTTATGATAAAGATTCATATCAGATCATTGCCATTCAGAATTAGAGAATGATTATCCTTAGGTAGTCTCAGGTTTAATAATAGGTTTATATTATGATGTGAAATGGTAGAAACTATGAAGCTATATATCATATTGCAGATTGAAAAAACTAATAGAATAACCCTTGGCTTTACCAAATGCCTAGAAAGACACTCTCAGTTGACCCAAATTCTATGTCTGAAGGTCACTGACTTGCCATTATAAAGTAAGAAAGAATAAATACTTAGTCTACAATTGCATATGCCTAAATATCCTTGAGTTAGCAAATAAACTGTACTGGAAGATAGCTATTACAGACCCAATAATTTCACAGCATCTACATGTACCTATGGTCAGCTGTATAGTGCATTGATATTTGTTGATCACATACATTAGCAATCAGATGGAATCTCCTTCTACAGATGAAGTCACTCAGGTAAGACACAGAAATTCAACTGTCCATGGCATCAAAGGATTATCTAATATTGCAGCAGGGTAATCACGGATAAGATTATAGGAACACTGAGCTTGGGGGGAAGACTCATCTTCATGTGTTCAAATCTGTCTTCAGACACTTGTTAGATTTGTGACCCTGGGCAAGTCACATATCCCTCTTTGCCTCAATTCCCCATCTATAAAAATGAGTTGTAAAAGTAAAGAACTCCTGTATTTTTGTCAAGAAAACCCTAAATGGGGTCATGAAGAGTCAGACACAACTGAAATAACTCAACAATAACAACATGTAACATTGAGTCATAAAATTTAAGAATATTTTAATAGATGTGGCCATATGGAATACTCATAATCTCCAAACTTCATGAGCTTTCAAAATAGAAAACTGCAGTAGAAGAAATAAAAATTTTGTCCTGAATTGTCCTGAAGATACAAGTACAGATTATGAGCTACCAATCTATTTAAAATTGCAGATCTTTTGTGCACATGTACAACAGATTGTAGAACATTCAATGAAAAAGAAAAATAGCAAAAAATAGTTAATTGAATTTAGTCCATTTCAATTTGAACTCCATCTAAAATGTTGAGAAGAATGAAAATGATACCACATCACTGTACCTATGTAAGTTTTAGTTTATCAAGAGTTTTAAGCAACTCTTAACTCATCAATTAAAGGATTCATAGTGATGTATTTATCAAGATGGATATATATTCAAGAGGGTACGTGTGTAGTTTAGTTTTGACATCCAGTTATTATTACATTTTAAGCATATAATAAATTTTAAAAGTGAGACTAATTATGCAAAATAATGTACAACATATTACCTGGTCAATTAAGTTAAGTACCTGAGACATTTTTAGGTAGCTTGCTTTAATAGCAACTTATGTTTTTTATATATTCTTCAATTATCCAGCATGTGATTAATAATTTTTTTAATTCTTCACATCTCCTTCATTATCAGTTCATACAAATGTTGCCAGATTTCTACCTATTTCTTCAAATAATGGTATTTCTATTAAATTCATAATTTGTCTAGCCATTTCCCAATTGATTGGCATCTCCTTAGTTTCTAGTTCTTTGCTACCATATATCATTTTAGTGGGTAAAAGGAGAAGGAGGGTCCATTTGTAGTTTTGGTTGGCAAACATGGAACATACATCTAATCATTTCAGTAAATTTTTACTAAAAGATACACAAAACATAGTGCTAATTTAGGCACTAGAAGATTTTTTTCAAAATTTATGATTTCAAATTTTTCAAAATTTACAATAAATTGTCTGCCCAAAAAGAACTTAAAAGACTAAATGACTTGATAATATTTTATGCAAGATACTTGTGAGACCTTGTTCTTGGGTCAAGTGAAAGTAGTTGTTAAGATTCCAGAGCAGAAAGAGTTAGACCTGAAGTCAGAGATAGTGATTTCTAGTTCCACCTTTATTACCTACTTGCTGTGGTGACACTGAACAAGTTACTCACCGGACATTGTTTTTTTTTTTTTCATCTATAAAATGAAGTGGTTTTATCCTTAATGTCCCTTTCAGTTCTTTCCAAGAAAAATAATTCCAAAGGTGTTTTCCTATTTTGCTTTATTCGCATTTCCACTGTGTTTTCTTATTTTTCTCATTTGAGGAAGACAGAAGTCTGGTTTTAGACACAAAATAACCTGGCCCCTGATGGCCTATAACTTTGAAGGGCTGGATAATTTTATGCTGAGGTAGAAATCAAGGATCTGTTTCTTCTTATAGCTACAGCAGTCTTAGGGTAATCTTGGGTCAGATAGGTCTATTCAGAAAAGTTGGCAGAATTTCTTTGGAATGATGGGTTTCATGCCTGAATGTTTTTGTTACTCTTATCTGTCTCAATCTGTATATTCTCTCCAGTTTTTTGATGGTTCCTTACCAACCTGCAAATTCACCTAGCCTCATCTCTACAACTCACCAAACCTCATCTGACCAGCCTGTGGCAAAAAGTCACAAGTATTTATGCCCCCAAAGAGCATTATCAGAACTAATTAGAAGTAAGTTGAAAGGAAATTTGTTAACACTTTTTAGATTCAAGATTCAGAGATGCTAAATATAACTACAGCCTTAGACTACTGTAAGTTGCCAGCACATAGTCATTGCTTGATGTATAAGTATTCAAAAATTTTTGTTAATTGATTGAGATACTTTGCAGTTTGTTAATACTTAAATCTCAAAGTACAACTTAAATTTCCCTGAATTACAGGGTTTCTTCATAAATCACATCTAACTATAATACATATAGAATTGGGGAGAAATTTGTAGTTCAATAAAAACATGTAAATATATCCAAAAATATACCAATTGTTTGGGAATATACTCAATAATTTCAACTTCTAAACATCTAGACAATATATATTTGAAGAAGGAAGATGAAATTGGACTTAAATCAATGTCTCTACAATTCTCTATAGGACTTTACTGACAAAAAACTGACAAGTCCATCACCTCCAATATAGAAACACAATTATGAAATGAGGAGAAGAAAATAAAACATATATGCATATGTATATGTATATGTATGTGAATGCAAAGTGTTTACTGAGTCACTGAAATCTTTTCACCCCCCCCCCAAATAAACTCTGTGATACTATGATACTACTGCTCTTTTCATGGAGTCAAAGAAGAAATTACCAGGAGACACATTTTATTCCATCTCCTCAACCACCAAGAAATGAAAAGTACATCTTATTTTCCCAGCTTCTCATTGAAAATTCTCTCCCTCTCTGAGAAAGTAAAAAGTACACATTCTATTTTCCAGATCATTGTATATCTTATATACATTAAATACACACTTATTATGTCTCCTTGAAATTTAGGTTAAAACTTTTGCCTATATAGATGGCAGCATGGCATAGTAGAAATAGATGGAAGCTCAGAGACTTAAGAGTATGAGTTCAACTCTTAAATGATTACTACAGATTTAGTCTTGAATCACTCAATTTCTTTTAGCCTAATACATATAGTGAGAGGTTGGATTTGATACCATCTGTGTCTAAATTTGCGATATGTGTGTAATTCAATTGCAGTTTAATTCAGGAGATTTATGTAGTTCAGAAAGAACCAATTTTAGGAAACATAAGAAAATACCATTCTGATCTGAATAGTCTATTTAGAAAGAACTCTCTGGAACTGAAAGTTATGGCAAAAGTTTACATCAAGAAACAGCTTAGTAGTCCTCAGTGGTATAGAGATATATAGCACATTTCTGTATTGTTTTGTATTTGAATGAATAAGGAGACAGGCTTCAAAGTAAAACACCGTGGCTTTGGGTTCTTGGGAGTGTGAAAGAGGAAAATTCTATTTACTTTGGTCTACTGTTCCACAAACTAAAATTTGACATCTAGAGGAATCATTTGTTTTCTTCCTTGTTTTGCCAAAAATGGGAGAGATCAAAGAAAACTATTCTATCTTCGGAGCTAAGAAATAAACATGACCCATCTCAGAGAGGGGAAATTGGATTCAATGGTTAGCATGCTAGAAAGGAATCTCTGAGGAACCAGTGAAAGATAAAAACATCACAAGGACAAGGAAGTCACTAAGACAGGAATGACAGCTTTATTTTGATTGGGGATAAACAAATCATATGGAAGTAAATAAAATCCAACTCAAACTTTGAAATTTGAAATTTCTAAATATAATAATTACGTACTTCTAAATATAAATCCAATTCAACCTAGAACATTCAATCATACAGGAGATCCTGTTCATTTCTTCTTTAACCATAGTTTTGTGTGATTCTCAGATCATTTTGACTGAGTCTCAGAAAATTTGAGGGTAGAGAATAGGGTAATTTTAGTATCCCATGATCTGTCACAATAAAATTAATTCCATTATTCTCTAGTATATATGAATTATTTGTTCATTTATTTTTAAAACTTTGAGAACACAGTACATAATCATTGGAACAAATTGATGTCTAATTTTGTTGCTCAGTTTTAAAATATTTTTAAAAATCAAGCTAAATGAATAAAGATAAAGGACTCTGATAAATTTTCTTTATTTTGACAACATTCAATGAAAATTTGGGCCCCATAATTGGAATATTCTGTGAATTAGTTTAGTTGCTCATATGACAGATCATAGGATTTGGTCTGAAAGGGACTTTAGAGAAATTTTACACATAAAAGAGAAGCTATGATTTGTTCTTCAGTTGAAAACCATGAGATCAGGGAGATAATGTCATGACATGCAAGTGAATTAGATTTAATCAAGGGATTTCTGTGCTAAGTCTCCAACCTCACTTTCTCTTCTCTAGTCATCTGGGTCCAGTGCCCACCTATGGAACTGAAGATGGCCCTGGATGCAGTGGTAGACCTAAGTCTTTTCTAAGCTAATCTCTTTAACCAGTCTCAATTTGAAGTGATGCCCTGAGAAACAAAGTAACAAGTAGCATAATAAGTAGCAGAATTGAATACTTCTAGCTCATATATGAGGTTAAAAACTCCAGAACCAAATAGGAAAGATTTTATCCAATGCAAAATGTTTTGCTCATTTATTATTAACGTGGGGAATTTGTAGAAATTTTTTGTAAGTTTGAATTAAAAGTGTACTAATTTGGACACAAATTTATATCTCAGGAAAAAACAGCTATTTGGATGCTTGCTTCAATTGGTAAATTATTCTAGAAAACAACCAAAAAGTCCTATTAAATGAAAAGTTCTAGTGAATGCAATCTTTTTTCTATCTTGTGTCAACATTAGAACTAGGTTATGGGGTTCTCTATTCCAGAACTATTAAGTATGGCCCATCCAAAGGTCCAAAACATTTCTATGGAAAGAAAAGTATTTTATGGTGATGCTATGTTTTTCTCTTTGAAATAGTGTGAGGATAATGTAAGCCTGCCTTAGGACATTAATGGGTCTAGGTAGAAAGCCTGAAGTTGTCTACTGTTATAAAGAAAATGCTTTATAAGTTTCAGCATGATCAACCAACAAAAATGAAAGATGCCAGATAATCAAGTTGATGCTTATGTTTCTTTCATAATAAAAATTTCAAAATTTCAGTACAAAACATGATATCATTATCATTAATATATAATCAAGTATTTGGATTAATAAGATGACAAGTTGAGATGAATTATATTTAGATCAGTCAAAATTCCTTGGATTAAACTGAGAAGGAGGGGTGGTGACAGAAATCTCTTAAAGGCTATAAATTATACATTTTCTTCACTTATAATAGTAGAATAGAGAACTGTAAAGAGGAAAGTTGTTATTGCCCTTTAATTTTATGGAAAATGGGTACGTGTCTTTTTATGAGGCAGAATTAGATGTGATTAAAATTGTTGGTAGATCTATTGGATTTCTTTTTCAGACTGCTTTGGTTTCTTTGTCAGAAAGGGGGAATATTTTTCCTAAGGCCCCTATTGATCATGTATGATACTTTTCCTTACTGCCTCCCTCTTGAAAGTTTTTTCTCCCATAGAGTCTAGGAAGTCATTTCTAGTTCACTAGTCCCTTCAGAATAAACAACTGAACAACAGCAGCATCTACAGCAATAGCATTAACAAGAACACAGCAAGTGTCTAAATGCAAATTTGAACTCCGATTTCCTTGACTCCAGACCTAAAACTTAGCTGCCAAAGTTTTGTTCTTATTCAGTGGTATCTGACTCTTTCTGACCTTATTTGGAGTTTTCTTGGAAAAGATACTAGAAAGGCTTGCCATTTACTTCTCTAGTTCATTATTTTTAGATGAGGAAATAGAGGCAAATAGGATTCAATGACTTGACCAGGGTCATACAGTTAGTAAGCATATGTGGTCAAGTTTGTACTAAGGAAGATGAGTCTTCCTGACTTCAGGCCCAGCACGATTGCATCCATCTAACTGATCTCTAAGGTTTAATATAAAATAAAGTTGCAAAGGTTAGAGTGGTTTAAGGTTGGGGAGGTCTTTGAAGAGCAAGCACAGATCTTGGGCATTACTTATCAGTCAGTGGGAAACAATCTCAATCTGTATATAAAAAAAAGATTCTTCTGCAATAGGCTTAAATGATGAAAGAATAGATTTTTGGTAAAAATAATTATAATGGAAGGAACTGGTATATTATACTAGAGAAGTGACAATGAGAACAGAGGAAGCTGGAAGATCATGAAAGCTATTAGAAAGTGTAATTGATAAGACTTTGTTATAAAATTTGATTGGTCATGAGAAGTAAGGAAGGATGAAGGGTTGAAAATAACAGGATTTCAAACCCTGGAGATTAAATGAATGGTGTCGGAAGTGATGGAAATCTTGAAACCAGAAAGAGGATAGGTTTAAAATGGTGGTGAGTTTAGTTTTGGACATGTTGCGTTTCAGGAGATGGGAGGACCCCTGTGGGAACATGACCTTTGGAGCAGAAGTAGATGAAGGTCTAAAGCCCAAAAGGAGAGATCAAGATTTATCTGTAGATGAGAATGATTCATGCAAAGGCAGAGTAGAGACCTTGCAGAATGTTTGTTCTGCCAAAAAATCAAACATAATTGCAAGATGCAGTTTGGAAGATAAGTACACATGAGGCAGATCATCTGTCTCTTAAACCTCAGTCAGTTCACAGACACATTTAGATCAACACAGCATGAAGCTGAAAGACGAGCCAAAGACTGAATTACTTTTCCAAAGAGCCCTATGGCACATGTGCTCTCACCATATGTTTCACTCCAAAGCTGATCTGCCAGAGTAGCATTAGGGAAACAACAGCAGCCTTATTGACACATTTTGGAGGATACAAGACACCAGTCAGCTTCACTTTAGATGAACTAGGAATTTCTGAAGGTGCCCCCATGATGCAATATACTCTGACTTGCTTTCAACCACAGTGATTTAAAATGTAGCATCACCAATAAAGTAAACTAATCAATGATTGCCAATTAAAGATCATGTGTCTGTTGTTTTGACAAGTAGTACTTATCATTAAAGTATATTTATCCTTCATATTTTTCCTGTCAAATAATACATTTACCACTTGCTAGAAGACTTTGAAATGACCCTGAAGGAGTTAATGAGCAAAATATTACCTTGTAAAAGATGGATTTTGAGTTTTTATTTCATGTTAGAGGACTTATTTATTGTCATATTTTCTTTCCACTTTCCTTTTTTTAATTAACAAATATCTTATTTTTCCCTCCTTCCCACCTTATTCTCTTTGTAATAATTGTGGATACTCATTCAAAAACATTTCCACATTGACATGTCCAAAAATATTTGCCTTATTCTGCATCTTGAGTTTTTTTTTTTTCAGGAAGTAGGTAGCTTGCTACATCATTGGAATGGCAAAGATTTCAAAAGAAGGAAATGGCCAATGTTGTCGGAGTTTTAGGAAAACAGATCTATTGTTGATGGAGCTATGAATTGATCAGGTCATTCTGGAAACAAAAACAAAAACAGACACTTGAAAGTATGCCCCACAAAGCCACTAAACTATGCCCACAAAATCACTTGACCCAATGATGATGAAAAGGAAGATGATGATAAATAGTACCCACACACACACACACACACACACACACACACACACACACACACAGAAATATATAGTGCTTTGGGGTTTGTAAAGTGCTATCTCCTTTAATCCTCACAGAATCCTGTGATCTAGGTGATATTTTCATTCCTATTTACAGATCAGAAAACTGAAACTGAGAGGTTAAATGGATAACTAATGTTTTGGTAAAACATAGTGACTGAAGCAGAATTTGAAATCAGCATCCTCATTTCAAGTCCAGCAGTCTTAGGTACTAAACAACCTAATCCCCTAGTTATATCATTACTTTTTGTATAACCCAAAATAATCAAAGAAAGAGGGAAAGGATCCATATGCACTTAGCCTCATTTTGTTTGTTCTTTCAGTTAGTGTGGTTTCCATGAGGTATTAGGCATATGAAGATAATCCTTGGTAGGCAGCTCTTCCAAGTATTGAATGGTAGATTGTTAGTTAAAATAAAACTCAAGAAACAACAAAAAATTTCTTACCTTTGTATTCTCTTAAAATTGTTGTTCTTTCACTCATCCCTTTTCTCCTATATTTTAGTTCTGACCTTGGGAAGAATTAAGATTGATCTGTAGCAGAGAGATAGAAGACCTAGTGAGATAATTAGTATTTTAAGAGAAGCATCAGATTTTTCATGTTACTGAGAGACCAAGAAACTGCCATTTGCTGAGAAGCATTTCTCTGCTTTAACTAGATATATTTCAAACATAAGAAGCTCAGGGTTGAGGGAAAAGATAAGGATTGTTTTTTATTTGTGATTAGTAGAGACACATGGGGAGGAAAAGGAGATTTTTTTAAAAATATATTTTTTCATTCCCTGGATTGCTAAATCTGAAAATTCTGAATATTTTATCTTTTTAAAGAGCCTGTTATTGTCATCCAAGAAATCACTTTAATACTGAATTTATTAAAATTAAATATTTTAAACTGCTATGCTCATAGATATTAAGGATACAAAGGGAAATTCAAAACCATTCTGTCTCCAAGAAGTACATATTTTAACTGTGGGCATGTAACATATGAAAAAATTAAGTATGGGTCAAAACAAATTGAGGAATGAAAATGTTCTAATGTACAGAGCAAGTTGTAAAATCTTAGAAGAGAAGGCACTAAAGTGAGAGTTGAAGCAAGGTTGGGATTCTAGGAGGCAGAGGAAAAAATGGGATTTCTTAAAGAAACCAACAAAGCTAACAAGCAAAAAAAGTATAGCATGCTAGAATCTATGGAGGCATTGAGTATTGAGCTTTTGGTATTGAATTTTGGAAAAAGCTAGTAATCTGGAATGACTAAAAGATGGATGTCATGAAGGGGATATAGAATTAAGACTATACTCTAGTAGACTAGTTCCTCCTTTCTTCTGTGCCCTACTCTTCTCATAAGTTGGAAGGAGCCTTAGCTTGCTACTGATAGGAATCTTTGGGAAAATGCTAAATCACTCTGACACTCTCTTTCCTCTTCTACACATAAGGAAACTAGATTACTAGCTAGATTATGTAAGTTATACATACCTTCTAGCTATAAATCAATGACCCTGTATTATAGTCTAATGCTGCCATTATATAAAGAAGGAAATTGAGACCCAGAGATTTTACATAACATCTGAGGTTACACAGATAGCAATTTAAATCAAGATTGGTATCTAGGTTCTCTGATTCTGATTCTATTTTCCTTTTCTTTACATAACTTCACTTTATCCAATGACTTTCCCTTTTCTGTAGTAAAGAAATAGAAACTCTTTTGCCCAACACTCCACAGTTCAGGTTATAAAAAACCCTTTCTTTTTCTGGCATTGATTGTATAGTCTCCACATACTTGAGCAGAATGAATTTCCATGGTGGTGCATTCTTTGACTTGTGGTAGAAACTTGAACTTATATGTGTAGGGTACAGGCCTGGATATGTTTATATATTTGAGAGGCAATGTGGTATGAACTAAAGAACTATGAACATGCACTCCAGAGAAACCTAGGCTTCAAACTCCAAATCATATAATGATGTAACACCTCTCTGAGTTTCAGTTGGCTTATCTGTAAACTGGGAAATTAGAACACTTGTGAGAACCACATCTCTGGTTTGTTATGAGAAGAGTGCTTTGAAAAATCTTAAAAACAATAAGTAAATATAAAACTTTTTATATGCTACTAAATTTTAACATATTTTGAATAGTACTTGTCCTTATGATGCCCATAACATAAAGTTTTAAAAATAGTATAATTCTTAACTTTATGCTTCCTTAGTATACCTCACAGAGCCTAAATTAGTATTCATCTTGTAGCAGATGCATGAGAAACATATTTGAATTCCTGATTAGGTTTAATTTTGATTTTTTTAATATCAGCATACATTTTAGTTAAGAAGATCCTGTAGGTCTTCAGTTCCATGGTTTCATAGCTTCCCACATAAGCTCTACTTTTCCATATTCTCACACATTCTTTTAGTAACTTCATTGTCTTCTGGAATAATTGGTTGCTTTCAAGACAAGCCATCTCCCAATATCGAGTTCTGTTATGCAGTAGAGTGAACAGCATGAAGTCATATTTGTAGCAATAAACATAAAATAAACAAAAATATGTGAATTTCCTTTTTCTTCAAACATCCTAAATGTCTTAAAGTCTTCTGAATGTTAATAAATTGAGGTACTGTTGATATTTATAGGAATGTTAATACTTATGAAATTATTATATTCTCTTTCATGTAGTTTGCTGATAAAGTATGTATTCTTTCTAATGTGTATTATTTCAACATTCTAGCTCTTAAGCCCATATGCTGTATATTTCCCATCTTAATTCACAATTAAAACCACATGGGCATGATGAGTTCATGTTCTTACACATATTCTGACAGTTATATCTTTAAATTTTTTACTTACTTTTAAACATTAAATATATTTATCTTATGCTCTTTATCAGGCATGATTTCACAGGAGTAATGATGCTAAATAGAAAATCATGTTTACATACTTAATTTACATAACTTCATAATGCAGATTATAGTGAAAGAGATGAGCTCTAGGGCTTCGCTAATTTTATCAGTACCTCTCACTTCTGATCCATTTGTTTAGTTAAGATGTACCAAAGTAAAGAGTTTGATTTGAGATAATCTATATATCCTTGAGATACATAGTCTAAGGTCACACTGGCTCTAGAAGGACACTGAGGTCCAGATTTGTATTTGGTATATGCAGTGAAAGTGGATGCCTACTCTTCCTAGTATACTCAACAGGATGTAGATTTCAAATTATACTGCTCCAAAGTAAAAAGGAAAATAAAGATGAGCAGGGTGAAGCAATATGAAGACTTTTCTAAAAGGATGATAAGTAAAAGGAAACCGAATATGACAAAGAAAATTAAATCTTTCAGTCATACACATGAGTTCTTCCTATTCATTCATTTGTTTTTAGGTTTTTGCAAGGCAAATGGGGTTAAGTGGCTTGCCCAAGGCCACATAGCTAGGTAATTATTAAGTGTCTGAGGCCAGATTTGAACTCAGGTACACCTGACTCCAGGGCCAGTGCTCTATCCACTGTGCCACCTAGCCACCCCATGGTAAGTTTCTTGAGGGGAAGTAGTATTACTTTTTTTTTTGCCTTTGTATCCCAAGCACTTGACATAGAGTAAGGGATGTAATAAATATTTGCTGACTGATTGATTCCAGTCAAAGAAATTGAAGATTAGAAGGATTATATGACTTACTCAAAGTTATCCTCTTGGTAATTTATAGTGACAGAATTTGATTTCAGCCCTTGATTCTGCTGCCTTAGGCTGGGAGAAGCATTTGAGACAACATTGAAGGATGACAAGAGCTTTAGCAGCAGAGGTAAGGAGAGAATGCATTCTAGGCACAAGGCAAAACTTCTGTAGATTCCTAAAGGCAAGAGATTGTCTAGTTCTGTAAGCATCTAATGATTCAACTGAGCATAAACATAATTTGTGTGACAGAAAGCAATGTGAAATAAGTTGGAAATGTGGTTGGATTCAAGCTGTATAGAATTTTAAAAGCTATACTGGGCAGTTCCAATTATATTCCTGGGACACTAGAGCTACTTAGAGCAAGACAATGATATGGTTGGACCTGGAACAACAACGATAGAAAGTGTATGACAGATGGAATGGAGAGGATTGAGATTAAAGGCAGGAAGATATACTAGAGACAATTACAACAATCCAAGTAAGAGGTGGATATACTCCTGAGGTAGTGTGGTGATATTGCAAAAAGAGAGAAAGCAATGTGACTTAACTCTTTTGGTGTTGGAGCATGGTATTGAAAAAAATATGTTTTCTGCATTTTATTTGTTATTCAGATATGTAGAGAGTATCTAAGGTGTGACACTAAACCTGGGTAACTGGTAGGATATAATCTAGTCTGTGCTGAATCAACCCTATCAAGCTTGTGATAGACAATTGTTAAATTTTCATTTACACACAGAAATCTATAATTGCTACATAACTGAGCTGGATTTATTATTCTGCTGATTTTCTAGTTTTAGCAAAGCATTAGTAATGAATATTAAACTTTCATATTAAACTTTAAATGTGTATTTGTATGTTTTAAAAGGGATATCTAGGTTGTTAAACATTTACCAACACACCCCTGTATTGTTTTATAAAAATGACAAACTTAGCAAGAATGTTTCAGAAAGGATCATGGAATGAAGTCATATCAGACAGAAGACTTATTGACTGGATGATGCACATGATGTTCATGATATTTGCTAGCATTTTAAGGTTTATCAAGTGCTTTAGATCAATTAGCTCATTTTAGTCTTGAAGCAAAATACAGCAAAAAAACAATGTAAGAGTGTTCAACAGGAATAGGAAAATGGGAAATTTGAAGAGAAAGTGTTTGTGTGTGTGTGTGTGTGTGTGTGTGTGTGAGAGAGAGAGAGAGAGAGAGAGAGAAAGAGAGAGAGAGAGAGAGAGAGAGAGAGAGAGAGAGAGAGAGATGTGGAATATCCAAAACATACATGGGGAT
Organism: Macrotis lagotis; assembly: GCF_037893015.1. Lineage (NCBI taxonomy): Eukaryota > Metazoa > Chordata > Mammalia > Peramelemorphia > Peramelidae > Macrotis > Macrotis lagotis. The sequence goes on from NC_133664.1 coordinate 124,207,027, forward strand.
CAGGATTGTAGTTTAGGAAAGAGATAGATGTAGATGTAAATTTGGGAGTTATCTGCATAGAGATCATAATTAAATCTATGTGAGAGAAAGCATAAAAAGAAAAGAATAGAACCTTAGGAGACACATTTAGGTGGTTTCTTTTTCCTGGTGCTCCATCCAGCAAAGGAAAAAAGAATAGAATCAGTTCAATTGGTGGGAGGAAAACTAGGCCATATAAGCCAAAGGAGAAATCTTTCAGTAGTGAAAGCTTAGGTGTGGTCAAAGAGCAGAGAGAAAAGGGGGGAAAAATCTTCACTTTCATTTCAGTTAAGTAAGTAATGACAATTTTTGAAGTAGGAGCTTCAGGAAAGAGATGAAAAAAGCTACTTTGCAAAAGGAAGAAAAATGAGTGGGTGGTAAGGCAGGAAAATCGAGGATTGAAGGGATTTTCTGGTGCAATGAGGATTTTTACTTAAGAGATAAAATTCATCCTATTGGCATTGGCAATTTAAGCACATATCCTTCAAAATACAAATTTACCCAGAAGTCACTGTAAAATTCTCCCTAGACAAAAAGGAGAGACATATAAAATGTACAATATCAGTTCCATGAAAAAAGGATTGAAGAAAAGGAATTGTTTGGATGATATAGAATGGAAATAATTCTGTAAATTGATATAGTACCATCAGACTGGAAGTGAGGATTTGACTTCAACTAGCATTTTTAAGTGATTACCATATCCCAAAGACTGCTAAATTCAAGTAGTACAAGTAAAAACAATGCCCCCTACCCTAAAGGATGGAGAATTCTTAGGATAGTGTCCTCCAAGTTTTCCTTTTTTCCAGTTCTGTGCTTCCCTCTTCTCTCCTCACTCTCTCCCCATAACTTACTTCCCATCCCAAAGCCATCAATATTTTCTATTTCTTTATGACTATTGGAGAAATATATTTTCATCATTAAACTATCTAGAGTTGAAAAGCGGGAAAGGAAAGGTGATATTAAAGAGAGACTAGAAGATAGGGATAAGAATAGAAAGCAAGGATTCTGACAGAAAAGGGACAGTAGGGGGGGTGGATGTAGTGGTTAGAGTAAAGGCCCTGAAGTCAGGAGGACCTGAGTTCAAATGTGACAAGCTGTGTGAACTTGGGCAAGTCATTTGCCCCTGATTGCCTTGCATCCAGGGCCGACTCCAGTCATCCTGATTCATATCTGGCCACTAGACCCAGATGGCTCCAGAGGAGAAAATGAGGCTGGTGACTTGGTTACAGCCTACCCTCATTCAAATCTAATTGGCAGCCTATCAGGTCATCTCCCTGTTGTCATAGTCTTCTTTGAGAAAATGACAAACAACTGATAGAAAAGAAAAAGAGCAGGCTATATGAGAGAGAACTTGTTAACTTGACCAACTCTGGCTTTAACTACACTAGCACAAATATGATGCTGAAAGTCAAACAATGGACTCTGGATATCCTGAATGAATTGTTCTTAAAGTAGCTTGGTGGGGCTGTGAGATCCTAGAAACTGATTTACATTCATTTATTCATATATTTTAATTCTTTCTCCTACATATATTAAACCTGTATTTCTTGAAGTAATATTATCACTTTACTATAAAGGGAGATGCATCAGTAAAGTGGAAATAACAAAAACTAGTTTAACAGGACAGGTATGGCTATGCTTTCTTCCTATTCAATACACTTTAGTGGCTAGCTCTTAACTCCAAAAAACTTTCAAAAGCTGGCCTTATATCCACCTCTCTTCCATGCATAAGATCAGGTAGACTGGCCTTCTAGCTAACCCTACAATACAACACTGTCTTTCAGCTCTGGGTCTTTTCACTAACTGACCCCATACTGGAATATTCTCCCTTATTACCTCCTTCCTGATTTTATTTATATTTTTATTTTTTTTGAAATATTTTATTTATTTTGAGTTTTACAATTTCCTCCCCATTCTTGCTTCCCTCCCCCCCACCCCCCACAGAAGCCATTCTGTTAGTCTTTGCATTGTTTCAATGGTACATATTGATCTCAGTTGAATGTGATGAGAGAGAAATGAAACCCTTAAGGAAGAAAAATAAAGTATAAGAGATAGCAAAATTACATAATAAGGTAACTATTTTTCCCTAAGTTGAAGGTAATAGTCTTTGGTCTTTGCACAGACTCCACAATTCTTTCCCTGGATACAGCTGGTATTCTCCATTGCAGATAGCCCAAAATTGTCTCTGATTGTTGCACTGATGGAATGAGCGAATCCATCAAGTTTGACCATCACTCCCATGTTGCTGTTAGGGTGTACAATGATTTTCTGGTTCTGCTCATCTTGCTCAGCATCAATTCATGCAAATCCTTCCTGGTTTTTTTTTCAACCTCAGCTCAAATCATCCCTGTTCTACTTCCCTTTATACTACTGGGACTTTCCTTCTGAGATGAATTTCCATTTACACTGTATATATCTTACATACTTATATACATATATATATATATATATATATATGTGTGTGTGTGTGTGTGTGTGTGTGTGTGAAGTTATTTGTATGTAGCCTCTTTATTAGAAAGTGAGCTCTTTGAAGATAGCAAGCATATTTTTGCCCTTCTTCATATTTCTGATGCTTAGCATAGAACTTGGAATATAATATGCATAATAAATACTTTTTGACTGACTAATTTCATAGTAAATGCTTTGAAAATTCTAGCAGAGAGGTGCTTCCTTTGCTTCTTTTAACCTTTTTCACAAATTTTGTATTTTTACCATGACCATGCTCCTGGCAAATTGTGAACTAGAAGACAATGCAAATGAGAGTGGGGGTGGGGTGGGGGTTATTCATTCTCCAAATGGGCTAGTTAGCTTTGCTGGGTTATTTTGGGGGTTCATTCTGTAGCTTAACTTTAGCCAGCTGCTTCACCATTTTATACAATTGATTATAAGAGGATCAAAAGTGTGTCTAGATAATTCAAATTAATTTAATAATCATTATTATCATAATAACCCTTTAGATAATACTTTATGCTTCTGATACCATTTTACAGGCTGGATCTCTTTTGTATCCTCCAGACAATGCTGTGAGGTTTGGGGAGCAAGAATTAATTTCATTTTAAAATAAGATTTATTTAGTTTCCCAGTCCATAAGTGACAGGGCTAGGAATCAGACCCAGGAATTTGGAATCTAAGACTGATGCCAATTGTTTCACTATACCATTACCTCCCTGCCCCTCTTACATTAGAAATTTATGATCAACTTTTGATGGGGATGAGAATTCTATCCTACTTCTCCTTCTTCTCCTCCTCTTCCCTCGTAAGGTATGAAAAGCATTTTAAATATCTTGATACTTCTAGGTGGGTGCTATTATTAAGCTTCTTTTTACAAATGAGGTGGAGAGAGCTCAAAAGTTACTCAAGGTGACTTGCAGATAAGAGTAGCAGTAGAAATAGTAGTGATGAATGAAAAATGTTCTGTTAATAAAGAGTTAAAGTGATGAGTTAATCACTTCTGTTTTTGGCCTAATTTCAATTTAGGCACTTAGCCTTAATGAGGTAGTCCTGTGTAAAATTGTGTCTATGGAAGTTGCTTCCCACTTATCCCAGAGGAGGGAGAATTCCAATAGATAAATGAAATGAAGGCAAAAACAGTCATAAAACAGAATGAAGATCTGCTTCTAAAACTCAACTGAAACTACCATAGACTTTTTTAGGATAGGAAGAACTGAAGTATTTAAATGAGTACCTAGCTTTAAAGGGGATTCTGTTATATATATATTTAGAGTTAAAAAAAAAAAAAACTTTTCCTAGAGGTCATCTAGCCAAATATATCCATTTCACAAAGGAAGAAACTGAGTTACAGACAGAGATATGACTTAGTCAAGATCATTCAGCTAAGTAAGCAGCAGACATAGGATTTGAGCCCAGGTTCTCAGTCATCCTAATTATTCTACCAGATGTTTATCAACAATGATCAATAATGTTAGTCATAGGAGATACAAAGACAAATAAGGCCACGTTCATTAGCCCCAATGAGCTCACATTCTATTACAGGAGACCAAATTACATATAAATTATAAGAATGGATATAAAAAATAAGCAAAATCTACTAGCAGCTGGTGGGATGAGGGACAGCTTTATGTAGAAAATAGTATTTAAGTTGTCTTGAAGCACAATTTAACATGTTAAGGTAATATGGGAGTTCAATCCTGGTATAGGGGATAATAAATGAAAGGCATAAAAATGAAAAATGTAAGAAATAGGAAGAAGGTCATCAAGTGTGGGAAAGCAAGAAATGTATAACTGGCCTGGAAAATTAGATTAGGACCAGGTTGTTGTTTAATTCCAAACAAGAGAATTTCTATTTGATCCTAAAGGCAAAAGGAGTTCGTTGAAGAGACAGAGAGAGACAGAGAGAGTGCACTAAGATTTACTAGAAGGGTGGTGTTTTTAACAGAAATCAACAAATTTGGAGGAGGGTCATGCTGTAGAAGGAAAGATAAAGAGTCTGTTTTGGACATGTATGTAGCATTTGAAATACCTGCTGAGTATGTAACAAAAAAGTAGACAAGTGGGGATCCATTGATTCTATGGAGAATGACAACAGTATCAATCTGCTTGTTTTTTTTTTTTCCTACAATGTGAGGGGACCCATTAATTGTCCAGCCTAATACCAACCCTAAACCTTTATTTAAGGAGAGTGCTCAGCTCATACATGTTATTTCTTGCTCAACTAAACTTCTTTGGGACTTTCTGACTGACTTCTCCACCATCTCCCATCAGAAAACTTTTTTTCTTCCCACCTTGCACAGCTTTTTAGTTTCTTTTTTTTTTTTATTTTGACTTCTCATTAGATGGCAGAGCTTATCTTTCTTTTTATTCATATTTGTATCCCTAGCACTTAGCATATTGTTTGGCAAATAGATACTCAATAAGTATATTTTTGACTATTGACTCAACTATGATTGACTAATATTGATGGAAAAAACTGTCAATGTCTAACTTATATCCTGGATGACTTATCAAAGACATTTACAAATTGGTAGTTTGAAACTCAGAGTATATTATGCCTTAAGACAATGCTACGAATGGTGGATAGGTTTCCAGACTAGCTGACAAAGTTAATCACACTAAGAATGACGTTGAAATGGTTATATTTACATTAAAAAAAGAAAAAAATTCTTTTAAAATTTTTTCCAACTTTTTAGTCTTCTTTATTCCCCAAAACTCCTAGTAAATGATTCCAGCTAAGACCTGTCCTAACATTGAAACTCACTCACATGAGACAATACATAACTGATATTAGATTCATTTTTGGTCTGAACAGGGAAAAAGCAGAAAACTAGAGAATATTGGATGCCTAAAAGAAAGGGAGTCAACAAAGAAGATTGACTCAATTTCTTACCAGTATTTGATTCAACAAAAATGTTATTAAGAACCTACTCCCTGTAATGCAATGTGATACAAAGATAAACAAGACACAGATTTTGCTTTAAGAGGCTTACATTGTAAAAGGCACAAATAGAATAACTCAAAAATATGGTTCCAAAGAAAATTGCTCAGAAAAAGTTGGGGGGGGGAGGTGGGGGGAGGTAGGGAGAGAGAGAGAGAGAGAGAGAGAGAGAGAGAGAGAGAGAGAGAGAGAGAGAGAGAGAGAGAGAGAGAGAGAGAAGCACTTTCATCTGGGTATGAGGTGGGCAAGTGACTAAAGAATCCTGAAAAAAGCATATTATGCCTGATTTAGGCCTTTAAAAGAAGGCAAGATTTTTAGCAGAATATTGGTTACACATTCATTGTAAAAGATAGGGGGACCAAATGTGAGTGAAAACTCAGATAGAAGAAACCAGATGTAGAATTTTTTGCAGTACATGTATATCATCTTTTGCTGTATAATTTGAAAGAAATATATTCCTTCTTTAGTCATGACAACTACACACCATGATGGGAACATGCCTGCTTCAGATACATTTTTCCATTATTCATGTATGTAGCAGATATCTGCAAAGTGAATTTTCATAATTTTAGAGTGATTAGAGAAATCCCAGGAAAATATCTACAGATTTTAAAAATGATTCCAAATGTTATTAAACCCAGGAAAGCCATGGTTACTACTAAATTTAGGAACTGGTTAATGAAGAAAATACATACCTTCCAAGAGACTTAATAGAAGGGAAAGAAAAAAGATTGGTTATACATTTTAAAAATGTCTGAGGATGTTTGTTTATGCTATTCTACCAATCAACTGGAGACTCATTAGGAACTTGCTTACATCCATCAATCCTAACCCTAATTGGTGACAGGAATGACTATTTCTGTTCATTATTCTTCTCTGGAACCTTAAACCTGAAAAATAATTCCTCCTTTGAAACTGAAGACCTTCATTTATCCTTCTTCATTTGGAAAATTGTTCTCTAGGATGACAATAGTAAAATTCATTTTGTTTTCTAGTTTGCAGAGGTAAAATTACTTCCTAACAAAAATATCATGAAACTTCTTCACTTGTAGAAATATGAAGGATGCTTTGGAATGTATATTTCTTGAAATTTTAGGCATGATATCTTATATTTATTAAGATTTCATGTTTATATGTAAATGCTTATTATATATATATATATATATATTGACATTTCAGTGAAAATGACATTAGTAACTATCAATTGACATTTATGGATTAATTTAATTTTAATACTTCTGTTTGTGAGATTGGTGGCATAACCAGAAAATAGATGTTATGAATGGATTCTTGAAACTCTTAAGAAGCAGTCATTAACTTGAAAAAGGTGTCAATTGTATATATATCAGTAATATCCCATCCTATCATTATTGTGTAGTGAATAGAGAGAAAATGTCAAGGGAAAAATTGACCAGGTTTCCATGTGGATGAAAAATTGAAATTACATTAAAAAAAAGACAGCCTGCATTAGTGTGTGAATAGAAAAACTTGTGGCAGATTTTCTGTGCCTATTAAAAACTCAGAAGGCAAACCTATAAAGAAAAAAAAGTCTATCTTATTGATATGTGATATAAGTAGGTTGGTCAATAAATAATGATGAAGCCTCTTCTAGTTATAAAATGCTCTCTGTTTTATGAGAATAACATTCTATAAATCACATATACATTTTCAGAATATTTATTGGAATTTCATATGCATTTATAGACATGTGTATGCAAGAGAGAGACAGAGAGAGAAACAGAGAGACATAGAGACAGAGACAGAGAGACAGAGACAGACAGAGAGACAGTCAGAGTCAGAGTCAGAGACAGAGAAAGGATCATAGACAGAGATGGAGAAAGGAAAAGACAGAGACTGAGGAACCAGCATTTTATTTATTTCTAATCAACTGTATCCTAGTGATCATATTAAAATGGAAAGCTAACTTCCTTATTTTATAAATATGGAAACAGAGTTTGAGGAAGATTAATGGACTTACCTTAAGGTCATAAAATTGCAACAGTTAAAGCTGGGATTTGAATGCATCTCTTCAGATTCCAAATTCATATTTTAAAAATTATTTCTAAATTTACATTCAAAGCTACCTTTTCTAATAATTATAATACAAACTATTAACTATTTCCTGTGATTTGTTAGATTGACAGGAAAACTTCATAAAACAATAGTCAGATGGCTGATGAATTAAATGTGGCCAAAGGATTCAGTTAGTTCAGGGGATTTACAGTAAGGAAGAATAAGAAAATTCTCTTAGTTTGTGCAAAGAGCTTTGGTTCTTGGCTTCCTCACCACTTACATGAAAAAAGTGAAATTGTCCTATCCCTCATTGCCATTTAATTTGAAAGTAGATAGATGTGCTTCCTCCCAACTCGATTATAGATTGAGAGGGAGAGATTATCTCTTTAGGTCAATCCGGTTTGTCTGGATATTGGTTTCATGGACCAAGAAAGTTGACTGATTCTTGTGAGTAGATCACTTACTTTTACATCTGTCCATCAACAAGAGAACCAATTTGGCATTTGTCCAAATTAGAGTTTGATATCATAATTTCTATTTGTGGTACTTTTTCTATTAAATTTTCCCTAAATAAAAACAATTTCAATCTTCTCCAACTAGAGATATATGAATAGTTTTAAATTTCATTGATGCCTTTATGACATCATAGTAAGTTCAAGATATAACCCCAATCTTCCTGTTTCCACCTTCCCAAACTGATGAAATTTGTCCTGAAAGAAAGAAATCTGTCATCATTCAACAGAAATAGTATCTGGCAGTGTGCTCAACATTTCATGCTCATTATTCCCCTGTACACTACTAAGAAAAAACTTAGTTTGTGTGTTGTCTGTGTGTGTGTGTGTGTGTGTGTGTGTGTGTGTGTGTGTGTGTGTTTGAGATACCTTTCTCTACAAACTCCCACAGGGTTTAAGTAGAGAAATAAAGGTATGGGTAATATTTGCTACATTTCCTTCCTTCATCTCCAGGCACGTACTTAACATTGTTGTATCCCTCTATCTTAGCTTTGAAGATTTAGGGAAGAAGAACAAGCAAAAAGATAGGAATTGAAGGGGATGATAATGACTGAGTGAAAGGGCTTCTATGGAGTGATTTTTCAGAATTCAAAGGTAGGAGAAGGCAATTAGAGCTGGTAAAAGAAAAAAATATCTATCCTCACAAAAGCACTATATGTAAACTTGGATCATTTAAAATGATCAGAAATATTCTGATATCAGGGCAATGATGATGATATTATTCTCATTTAGATTATATATTACCTACACTGCTTGCAAAACGCTTTTTTTACTACTCAAATTCTTTTATATAATCCTTTATCCTTTTTTATTGATTTTCAACTACTTAGAAACAAAGAAGTGAATTCCTATAATTTCATTTATGATAAAAAGAAATTGGCAAAAATAGTGTAGAATTTATTGAAAAATTAAGACTGAAAATAAATATGTGTTCTTAGGAATTCTTGAGTTCAAATGTGATTTCAAGCACTTACAAATTAAAATGTTATCCTAGCCAAGTCATTTAACCTCTCCCCCCACTTTTTCCTTGTCTGCAAAATGAGGTTAATAATAGCACCCACTTCCCAAGGTTTTAGTACAAATCATATGAAATAACAATTGCTCCTAGTTTAATGTCTAGCACAAAGTAAGTGCTAAACAAATGTTAGTGTCATCCCTCTCTCAACCCCAATATGTGTCCCCAACTTATTATGCCCCCTCTACCTTGGCTGGAGGAAATTGATGATCTCCCAAACCCTATTCTTTTTGGAACCACAATTAAATAATGTCATTCTTAGCCTTTGTGCTTGAGTCCTCATTTCAATTCTATCATGAGAGCAGATGTATGGGAGCTCCTACATTTTGATTCCCTGTCTTTCCTCCTATGGCCTCCCCCTTCCAAAAACATTAATTCCTCTTGGAATCTATTAAAGCCGAAAGAGATTAAAAGAAGTAAAACTGCTAGAGATGTAGATCCTTTCATCCAAATCCCAACCCCTTACTCCTGTTCTTTGTTAAACTTGTCCCTACTTCCACCAAAGGTGTTCAAAGATCTGGACTGGTGTTGGACAAGAGTGGAATAGAGAAAATGTCCACTATGGATATACATGAAGTTCCTTGTCATTAGATCTCAAGGAAAGAGAAAAGACTTTTATTTTCTTGGAAAAGGTAGAATAAGCTAGTCTATGCTATGAACCACCCTCTCTTTCCTACCCCCTTTGAAGATTTACACAGTTCTACGACACTACAATTGGCCCATTTTTTCTTTTTGTCTCAAAGATCCTTAAATTCTCAAATGATTGATATGATTGATCAAACAAATTAGAACATGTTTGCCCATCTTACTACTGAAAGAAATTGCTTTTCCATTGAAAGAGTGAATAGGCTAGTATAACTCCATTTCAGAGTGTATGTGGAGAGAAGAAAATGTAAGAACAGAAGAAAGGTAAGATGTTGGGTGGTGAGGCGATATTTATTTTAATAGTATTTTTATTTTATATATTTATATTATTTATATATTATTTATATTATTATTATATATATTTTAATAGTATTTTTCCAATTACATGTAAATGTAAAACATTCAATTTTTAAGTCAAAGTTTCTGCCTCCCTCTCTCACTATCCTTTCCAAGGATGATTAGAAATTTGAAATAGGTTATGTATTCATAATCACATTTCTATATTAGTTATATTATGGGGAAAAACCCAAAACAACCATTGCAAAAATAGAAAGGGACAATAGTATGCTTTGATCTGCATTCAGATTCCATCAGATTATTTTCTGGATATGAATAGTATTTTCCATCCCAAGTCCTTTGGAATTGTCTTGGATCATTGCATTGCTTACATCCTAAGTCATTTGTAGTTGGTCATCATCTGATGTTGCTGATACTGTGCACAGTGTTCTCCTGGTTCTGCTCATTTCAGTTTGTATCAGTTCATGTAAGCCTTTCAAGGTTTTATTGAAAGCTCTTTGCTTGTCATTCCTTATAGCACAATGGCATTCCATTACACTCATATACCACAATTTGCTGAGTCATGTCCCAACTGATGGGCATCTCTGTGAGGAGATATTTAAATGTTAAACAGAGAGGTTTGAATTTTACTCAGAGAAAATAGTTTCTCAAGTTTCTTGAATGGGCCGGTCATGGGTGTCTCAGTCAGATCTCTGTTTTCTGGTGAGGAAAATAGATTTGAGATGATGAGTACACAAGATAAGGAAATCAAATTGAAGACTATTGAAACAGTCTAAGGAGAAGTGATGAGGACCTGATTGTTATAGTTTGATGGAGTATATATATTCTCTCTCTCTCTCTCTCTCTCTCTTTGTGTTTGTGTCTGTGTGTGTGTTTGTGTAACTAGTGTATAGATATACTATAGAGTAGTACTTATTATAGATGATGGATATTATAGTGATGTTATAGTGTATGAGAAAGATGAGGCAATTGGATTAGATGATCTTCAAGATAGACCTTCATAGTAGTACTAGTGTTTATATTCTTTGTTTCCATAAATGTCCCATTGGTTGCTTTTATACATCAATTGCAATAATAATAAATTATATTAATTATTGTAGCAAAACAAATCTTTTCTCCCATCACCCATTTCCTTAGTAGAACAGGGTCTCAGAGCATAATTCATTTCATTTTCTGAGATTTCGGGGTAATGTTAAGACTTTGGAGCATTTTTTCAGAACTTTCACACATAATTCCCCATCTAATATATTCCTCCTCATTATTGAGCTAAAAATTCCAAGATTCTAATCAATTTTAAAACCACTGTTATACTTTATTATCAATTAGAATTTGATAATATACTTTTTTCCATATAAAGCATATTTAATTGTATTTTGATGTATAACATACTATTTTCTTAAAATCTTAGAGCTGGAACTGATATGAGATACCTGGTCCAACCCATTCATTTTAAAGTTAATGAAACTGAGATTAGAAGAGGATATGACTTGTCCAAAATTATCCAGTGAAGAATAGAACTTAGTTGGCCTTTCTTCTAGTCAAGAATTCATTCCATTTGTTACACAATTTCTTGTGTTATTTCAGTAACATAATTACCTTTTATAGATTAGACCATGGACCTAGTTAAATGAAATTTTAATTCCATCTCCTGATTTAGAAGACCATTTGCAGAAAGTACAACATTCATAAGTTGGAATCTTTCTTTATGGAAATATGAACTCTCATTCTTATGGAAAAATTGAGAATTATCTTAAACATGGATTATTTTGGTATAGCAGGTTTTTTGGAGGCAATGGAGACCTAATTACAAGGGGTTTATATTAATTATTCCTCTTAGAAGCAGGAGAGGTTTTATATTCATTGTAAATAAAACCAGGCACCAAATGGACAAGAAAGAACAAGCAAGATCAATTTAAATAAAAGTTCATTGAATCTGGGTTCAGGGAACAAAATGATATATAGGTGGTCAGCAAAATTATTTGGGCAATTTGAGCAAAATAGTAATAAACTTCCAAAGTACTGGATTTTTCAAAATTGCACATCCCGAAAACAATGGAATGATGTTTTTTTTTAAATTTTATTTATTTAAGGCAATTGGGTTAATTGACTTGCCCAAGGCCACATAGCTAGGCAATTATTAAGTGTCTGCATCTGGATTTAGACTCAGATCCTCCTGACTCCAGGAGCGGCACTCTATCCACTATGCCACCTAGTTGCACCAACAATGGAATAATATTAAAAAATTATATTATAATTTATTTTGGTAATTTATAGATGCACCTAAGTAATAGAAATTATAGATATGTCTAAATGGTGAAAAATTTAAAGAATGGTGATGGGAATTTAATGTGTAGTATATGCCAATATATGTAATAGAAATTTGGTAGCACAGTAATCTTCAAATCTCCAAGAACTTTGCTTTATGAGTTATTCTGAACAGAATTTTCAAAAAGGTAAACCCTACCAAATGTTGGAATTTAAAGATAGAAAAGTTTCAAAACAATTTTCTTGGATGTGATACACAACCAAAAGTTTAACTTTTATTTTGAGACCTTAGGGTTTTAATTAAAAGTATAATGTATCATACTGAAACTGCAGATAGAAAGGGACACAAAAATAAATGGATGCCAACTTTGAGACTTTTCAGGGGATAGACTGCTCAGAAATGCATTATATGAAAAAGGCAAAAGAAATTTTTAGTTTCCTGAAATACTGACTTTTTCAGTAACTATATTTAGCTCTCTAAAAGTGAGTTTTTATTGGGAATGCTCAAATTGCTCATTAAAAAATAAATGACTCAGTTGACTAAATTTGCTCTTACAAATCTCTTTAGCAAGTTTAAGTACCAAGAGAAAGTCATCTTCATAGGATAATACATTCATAGATGTCCATTAAAGATCCCTTTGCCTGCTGTACTCATTTTACAGATCAGAATATTGAGGGCTAGAAAGATTACAAATCTTTCTCATGTTCATAGAAGTATAGTAGTAAATAGCAGGTGTTTTGACTTCACATTCATTATTCTTTCCAATGTGCTCAATTGCCCAATGGCTTTAAATCCTTTGAATGAAAGCCATTTATTTATAATATGTTTTGGTGGTTTAATTTAGGGAAGTGAATCTAGTTAAGACTGTTTCATAGTCTTACGTAAATCAGAATCTACAAATAATTTCAACAGATGCCTGCTCTCTAATCATTTTTTAAAAGTCAGGGGAACTCTCATTGTAGACATCCATCCATATTGCCTTATACTGAAGTTTTCCACCTCATAGTTGTACATTTCTTTGTTTCAAGTTAATGCAACTATTTTCACTTCTGCATTTGAATGCATACCATATATGACTTCTAGAATAGATCCCATTCTATTGTGCTACCTGTATAAACATGCATGGAAAGACTATCACATTTTATTATGACTATTTAAGATGTCTTAAACTTTCAGGTACATTGTATTTAAAAGTCCTTATCCCTTATACCCACATGCAGTAATTGCCAAGCAATATCAAGATTCAGGTGTCTATCCTGCTTTTCCCTACTTTTTCTTTCCTTATTTCCCCTCCTTTGTCTACCATGATCAAAACCCAGTTATAAAAATCACTGGCTCTGTCATAGACTCATTTATTATTAAAAGATGGAAAGAATCTAAATTTTACTTTAGAAAAATAAAAAACAAAAATAAAATTTATTATATTTATAATAAAGAATCTAAGCTCCACAGATGGGAAATAATTTACCTGTAGTCATCTTTATAAGATTATCTACTATTTGCCATAGAAATCTGTGGCTGATAACTATCTCCATTGTTACTCATCTCTACTATTCTTTTTGTCTCTTCTATGCACTCCTTCATTTATATTTCTATTTTCTATTTCTATTCCTATGTTTTTAGCTTTAGTGAAAAATGCTGACTTTTTATAAGCATTACCAATTAGTTTATAGAATTAATTTTTTCTTCTGAATAATATTAGTTTGTTTCAATTGTATTTATTTTAGTATTCAAAAATTGCTATATTTCCATTGAACCTTTAGGCTTTCACTTTATATGCTAAAGGGTTTAGAATGTTAGCCAAAGACCTATTTTACCTCTGTAATTCATTTGTAGTCATATAACTTCTCTATTGGTTCCTGTAAAACACTTGACTTTAATTTCCCTTTCCCTTCTCTCCATCCCTTAACATGTGTGAATTTTTTAAAAAAATATTTAATTTCCTCACCAAAATTCTGTTAAAAGAAAAAAACTAAAAGTAAGATCTCCAGGTAATAAGACTAACAAGAAGATCTTGACACTTACCCCATTCCCCAGTAATGCTTTCTCATCAAAAATAAAGGAATTATGAGGCAAATGTAGAACAATTACAGTTAAATCCACAAAACAGAAAAGAGAGGATTATTATGAAGTAAAATCCTTATGAATAAGCACAGGAAAATGATAATCATTACCAATTTCTGTATTCCTAGGAAGGGAAAGGACTTTATAACTCCCTAGAAAGAGACAGGAGTCAAAAAGTGAATAATAGTTTAAATTAAAAATACTACTGAAAGACCAAATAATCCAAAATACAAAAAATTGAACTAAAAAGGAAAAACAGTAAGTTCAAAAATCAAATTAAAACTAGATAGACATTTGAGTAGGAAACTTTAAAAAAGAACTTTAAAACTTCTTTTAAAAATAAAAGACAGGGGCGGCTAGGTGGCGCAGTGGATAAAACACTGGCCCTGGAGTCAGGAGTAACTGGGTTCAAATCTGGTCTCAGACACTTAATAATCACCTAGCTGTGTGGCCTTGGGCAAGCCACTTAACCCCATTTGCCTTGAAAAAACCTAAAAATAAATAAATAAAAGACACACAAAGAAGTGAATTAATATATTAATGTCTGAGAAAATGTGGAATCTCAGGAGACTAGAGAACATGAATTTCCAGATTGTGCCAAAAGAGAAATCAAATATGGTTTAGAAACTAGGAATTAATATATTATAAGTTATATCTCTCAAGGCAAAAGTTTAAGGAAAAAAATCAAGTGCCAAATCAGGGAATAATGCATGATAGAAAGTTATTCTAAAGAAGCAAAAGAAAGGGTAACATATTTGGGATCAAAATACTACTGAAGTGAGAGAAAGTCTGATAAAAGAAGAGAGAAAGCCAGAAAATCACCTTTTCTTTTCTAGCTCATTTTATAGATGAGGAAACTGAGGCAAACAGCTAGTACTTGTCTGAGGCCAAATTTGAACTCAGGAAGAAGAGTCTTCTTGATTCTTGACCTGGTGCTCTATCCACTAAGTAAATCAGAATCTACAAATAATTTCAATAGATGTCTGCTCCCTAATCATGTTTATAAGGCAGAAGAGTGCTCATTGTAGACATCCATTCATATTGTCTTATGCTGAACTTTTCCAGGTATAGGAGCTCCTTGAGCTGAATATATATGTGGATCTTTTCCCTTTTTGATGTTCTCTTTGGGATATGAACACAGTAATGGTATTGCTGGATTAAAGGTATATACATTTTTATTTCCCTTTGAGTAGAATTCCAAATTACTCTACAGAATGGTTGGATTAGTTCACAACTCTGCCAACAGTGCATTAGTGTCTTGGTTTTGCCCACATCCTCTGTAATATTGATCATTTTCCTGCCATTTTAATTAATATGAAAGGTATGAGGCAGTTCCTCAAAGTTGTTTAATTTTCAATTCTCTATTCAATTACAATAACTTGTAATGGTTTTTTACATGAAGGTAGATAGTTTTAATTTCTTCATCTGCCTAATAATATTGTTTAACCATTTATCAGTTGAAGAATGACTTGTATTCTATAAATTGGACTCAGTTCTCTATATCTCTTAGAGATGTGTACTTTATCAGAAACACTGAAAATTGTTTCCCATCTTTCTGCATTCCTTCTAATTCTGGTTGCATTTGGTTTTATTTGTGCAAAAACTTTTTTTAATTTAGTGTGGTCAAAATTATCTATGCACTATTTTATTATGTTCTCAATCTCTTCTTTCGTCATAAACTTCTCCCATTTTATATATCTGACAGATGACTATTCTTTGTCCTCTAAATTGTCTTATGGTATCATAAGCCTTTATGTCTAAATCATGTAGCCATTTCTACCTTGTCTTGCTATGGGGAATTAAAGACTTTTTAAATGAAATAATTTAAAAAGAATACAATTAGATGAAGTTGTAAGATTTTTTACAGAAGTAGGAGAATTAAAGATAGAAGGGCATCATGAGAGCACCATGCAATAAAACCTACAGCTCCCTGTAGGGAAATTAGTGCATTGTATTGAGTATATATGAGTGTATATGAATGTATCCCTAGGATGATACACAATTAGCAAGCAGACTTTGTACCAGGAATGCAGGGTTGGTTCAATATTTGGAAAATTGTCAGCATATTTGACTATATCAATAACAAACCTAACATAAATCATATGATTATCTCAATAGATGTTGAAAAAGCTTTTAACAAAATACAGCACCTCTTCCTACTAAAAACAATGGAGAGCATAGGGATAAATGGAATGTTCCTTAAAATGTTAAATGGTATCTATCTGAAACCATCAACGAACATTATATGTAATGGGGATAAACTAGAAGCATTTACTGTAAGATCAGGGGTAAAACAAGGAAACATTGGCATTAGCAATATGAGAAGGAAAAGATATTGAAGGAATTAGACTTGGTAATGAAGAAACAAAACTCTCACTCTTCGCAGATGATATGATGGTATACTTAAAGAACCCTAGAATATCATCTAAAAAGTCTGTGGAAACAATTAGCTATTTTAGCAAAATCACAGGCTATAAAGTAAACCCACATAAATCCTCAGCATTTCTATATATTACTAAGAAAATATAGCAACAAAAGACAGAAAGAGAAATCCCATTTAAAATAACTTCGGATAGCATAAAATACTTGGGATTCTACTAGTCAAGGCAGACTCAGAAATTTTATGAAAACAACCATAAAACTTTTCACAAAAATAAAACCAGATCTAAATAACTGTGCAAATATCAACTGCTCATGAGTAGACCCAGGTAATATAACAAAAAATGACAATTCTACCAAATTAAATTATATATTTAAATGATAAATTTATATATATATGTATATATATATATATATATGATTATAGATACATATGCCAAACTCCCAAAAAATTACTTTAGTGAGTTAGAAAAATTAGTAACTAAATTCATATGGAGGATCAAATGATCAAGAATATCAAGGGAATTAATGGAGAAAATACAAAGAAAGGAGGCCTAGCCATTCCAGGTTTAAAAATATATATTATAACACATCAATCGTCAAAGCTGTGTAGTACTGGCTAAGAAATGGAGTGGTGGATAAGTGCAATAGTTTAAGTACAAAAGCGACAGCAGTAAATAATTATAGAAATCAACTATTTGATAACTCAAAGAGTCTAGCACCTAGGATAAGAACGCACTCTTCAGTAAAACTTGCTGGGAAAACTGTAAGATAGTATGGTAGAAACTAGGAATAAATTAACATCTCACATCCTATACCAATATAAAGTGAGAAAGAGCACAGCTTTTGGACATAAATAATATTATACATCAATTTGTTAGAGCAAGGAGTAGTTTACCTGCCAGATCTATGGAAAGGGGAGAAGTTAATGACCAAAAAAGAAATAGAGAACATTATAAAAAAACAAACTGATTAATTTTGATTATATTAGATTAAAAACTTTTATACAAATAAAATCACTACAACCAAGATTAAAAGGAATGTAGTAAATTGGGAAACAATTTTTATAATTGTTTCTGACAAAGGGCTCATTTCTAAAATATATAGAGAACTGAGTTAAATTTATTTTTAAAAACACCAAGTCATTCCTCAATTGATAGATGGTCTAATGATATGTTAAGGCAATTCTCAAAGAAATCAAAACTATCTATAGTCATATGAAAAATTGCTCTAAATCATTATTGATTAGAGAAATGCAAATTAAAGAAATTGAAGTACCACATGACATCTCTCAGATTGACCAGTATGACTAGAAAGGATAATGATCAATGTTGGAGGGGATGTGAGAAATCTGGGATACTAATGCATTGTTGGTGGAGGTGTGACTTGATCCAACCTTTCTGGAATTATGCACAAGGGGCAATAAAATTGGCATACCCTTTGATCCAGCAATATCACTACTGATTCTGTATCCTGAAGAAGATAAAAATCCCACATATATAACTATATTTAGAGCATCTCTTTTGACATGGCAAAGAATTAGAAACTGAGGGGATGGCCATTAATTGGGGAATGGCTGAACAAATTGTGATAAATATATATATATATATATATATATATATATATACATATATGATGGAGCACTATTGTTTAATAAAAAAATCAAAAAGGATGGGATTTCAGAGAATTCTGAAAAAACTTGCATGAATCGATGCTGAGAGAGATGAGCAGAAACAAAACAACATAGTACACACTAACAACATGAGGGTGATGGTCAACCTTGATGTACTTGTTCATTTCAGCAACACAATAATCAAAGACATTTTAAGGGACTTATGATGGAAAATACCTCCGCATGCAGAGAAGGAACTATGGAGTTTAAATGAAGACTAAAGTTTATTATCATCAATTTTTAAGAGTTGTCTTAATTATTACGTAATTTTTGTATTTTTTGTATTCTCTATTATTTTCTTTTATCTTTTTGAACCTTATTCTTGTCTCACAATATGTTCACTTTTGATCTATGTTTAACCTATTTACAAATATATTCTATATCACATTGCTTTCTGTCAGGGGAGGAAGGAGGAAAGGGAGGCAGGGAGAGAAATCATAAGTCAAAGTCTTGCAAAAATGATTGGTTGAAACTACCATTGTAAATATTGGAAAAACAAATAAAATATTTGCATAATTTTAAAAAAGAATAAATATGAATGAACAGAGGGAAAGTAGAGAACAGAGGGTGAAGGTTGATGTATTTTTATTGAGTATGACAGTTCTTGGTGAAGATAAATTGATTCCTATATTCTTTTAGCAAGATTTGAGGTGTGGGGAAAAAATAGAAGATGAGCAGACAAGATGAACCAAAGCTAAAAGAATCAGAGGGGTTGATTCCAGCTCAATTGTAGAAAAATGGTCTTCTGATGAGCTTTTCTAAGAAGTAGGAAGCATCATTTTGCAATGAACACTTGAACTAAATTCTATTTCCATTCCTTTGAGTTCACTGAAACCAAAGGTCAACGTTTAATCTCTCCATCTCCTTTCTGACCACATCCAGCTTGTCTTGGTTCATAGATCTCAAATCCAGGTTCCTATACAGTATTGATCTTTACAACATTGGACTTTACTTTTATTACCATGTATACCCAATCTCAGTTTAGTTTTTGGCTTTGATCCAACATCTTTATTAATATTGGAGCTACTTACATCTCAAGGATTTTACAATCTAATAGGAAAGCTAAAATGATGTTTAAACAATGCATATGTATGTGTGTATATATATATATATATGTGTGTGTGTGTGTATGTATGAATGTATTACATACAAGATTAACTGGAGAAGATCAACAAAGGAAACACTAACTAAATTAAGGAAGCTCAGAAAAGAATTCTTAAGTTGACTTTTAGCTGGGATTTCAAAGGAGTCAAGAAAGCTAGGAAGCAGCGATGAGATGGTGATAGAAAATTCTAAGCATAGGGAATATTCAATGAAAATGCACAGTCAGGAGAAGACATATTTTTCACAAGGAAATAGTAAATAGAACAGTAGAATGAATATGCAGAAGAGGGTAACATAGGCAAAACTTCCATTTTACAATTTGATTTTCCACTGGACATCCACCATGGAAACAGAAAATATCTTTTGCAAGAATATGTCTAGTTGATGCCTCTTTTGAATGCAATAATCAAATAATTATAAGAATTATCTCTGATGTTACATCATTCAATAAAAGTTAAATAATTACATTGTTCTCTGTTGAATCAAATGCTTTTCAAAAATTATTAAAGAACAACAAGTACAATGGATCTTGTACTCAATGCACATTCATTCAACAAACATGACTACTATAGAATATTTTTTGCAAAACCTATTTCCTTTTCATTCCGTATTTAAGTATTCTCTTTTTTAGTATGATAAACTTATTCAGATAAGGAACAGGAAAGGGACAGGAGGAATAGGAGTGAGTAATTGATATTTTCTCCATTACATTTTTCATTATTAATAGTAACTATGACTTTTATCCTTAGTGTTTCATATTCTTCCCTCATTATACTCCTAATTTCCAATACAAGCCTCCTCTGTAAAACTGGTCTGGCAGAGCTGCAATTCCTCCCACCCCTTGTCATGTTTAATGTCATTTTTTCCCATTGCACTATCATCATTGTTATACAGATTAAATTATTGATAAAATTGTATGGATGGAAAAAAGCCTCTACAATTTTCTCCAGGGATGCCTACACCTATTCCACATGTGATGCTGAAAATCCTATCTATAAAAACCTTCAGAAAAATACATTCAGGAAATATTCATTTTCGTTTTTAATAGTTGTCTGTACAAATTGCCATGACAGTTGACTAAGTGAAGAGAAGATAAATCAAATCAGAAATCTCTTAAATTAAAACAAGTTCAAATGTAAATGTTCTTCCTTGAAACATATATGTTATGTATCATATATAATATACATATATAGTTAATTTCTAATTTCCTTTCTTTGAAAATTACACAGTTGGTGACACTTTCTATAGACTACATACAATGGCCTCACTTTCTAGCCATTTCCTTCCTGTTAGAAGCTAAATCTCCACTCCAGCTTTCCCCATGGCTCTTATAGATGAGCCCTTTGCATTGTCTTATGAGACCTAGGCAATCACATTATTTCTTTTAGTCTCCTCCCTGTGCCAACATAAGTATCCTTTCCCCATTTCATTCATTTATATATATATATATATATATATATATATATATATATATATATATATATATATATATGTGTGTGTGTGTGTATTTTGGAGATTTTGATTTCTGCATTTTATTTCTTCCCTCCCTTTTTCCCCCTCCCCTTGACAGCAAATAATCTGATATATCTTATACATGTATAACTATATTAAATATATTTCCATAGTAGACATGTTGTGACAAAATAATAAGAGCAAAGGAAAAAACATGAGGAGAAAAAATAAAGTATAAAACAAATTTCAAAATGGAAAATAGTATGCTTTAGTCTGCATTCAGACTCTATAGTTTTCTTCTCTGAAGGTACATAGCATTTTCCATCCCAAGTCCTTTAGAATTGTCTTTGATTATTGCAATCCTGAGGAGAGCTTTCAAAATTGATCATCACATATACTGTTTACAGTGTTCTCTTGATTCTGCTCACTTCCATCAACATCAGTTCTTGCAAGTCTTTCCATGCTTTTCTGAAGTCCCATCTCTCATGTTTTCTCATAGAACGATATTGTTCCATCACAATCGCATACCACAGTTTATCCAACCATTCCTTAATTGATGGGCATCCCCTCAATTTCCAATTCTTTGCCACTACAGGAAAGAATTGCTATAAATGCTTTGACAAGGTGTGTCTTTCCCCCTTTTTATGAATTCTTTGGGAGTACAGACTTAGTTGCTGGATCAAAGGATATGTCCTCTGGACAGAGTTCCAAATTGCTATCTAGAATGACTGTTATCAGTTTACAACTCTGCCGAGAGTACAGTAATGTCCCAGTTTTTCCAGTTCCCCTCCAATATTTATCATTGCTCTTTTTTGACATATTGACCAATCTGAAGTGGTACCTCAGTGTTTAAATGTATTTATCTAATTAATAATTATTTAGAGAATTTTACATGACTTAAGATATCTATAATTTCTCCATCTGAAATCACTTATTCATATCTTTTGACCATTTATCAATTGGGAGTGACTTATATGATTAAA
The DNA here is from genome assembly GCF_037893015.1 of Macrotis lagotis. Taxonomy (NCBI): domain Eukaryota; kingdom Metazoa; phylum Chordata; class Mammalia; order Peramelemorphia; family Peramelidae; genus Macrotis; species Macrotis lagotis. The sequence continues at coordinate 124,228,839 of NC_133664.1, forward strand.
AATTTGACTGAGTTGTTTATATATTTTATAAGTGAGCCCTCTTTCAGAAATTCCCTACTTTCTGTAACTCTATAACCTTGCTTGCATTGGTTTTCTTTGTGCCAAAACTTTTTAATTTGAAGTAATCAAAATTATCCATTTGGACTAATATAATGTTCTTTATCTATTGTTTGGTCATAAACTCCTTCCCTCTACATGGATCTGACAAACTTGTTTGGCTAATTGGTCTATGATATTTTTAATGTTTAAATCCTATACCCATTTTTTTCTTTTCTTAGGGTAGGATGTGAGATGTTCATATATTCCTATCTACTATACTATTTTCTAGTTTTCCAACTTTTGTCAGTTAATTGTCAGTTTTGTCACTCTTTTTCAAAAAACTTGATTTTGTAGGTTTATAAAACAGATTGCTCATAGACATTTAGTGCCACTTCTTTTGTATCGATCTTATTCCATTGATCTACTACCATATTTCTTAGTCAGTACCACAAAAATTGTGACTACTGTTTTATAACAATTTTAGATTTGGTAATACTAATCCATCTTCCTTTGTCTTTTTCTATTAATTTACTTGATATTATTGACCTTTTGTCTTCCATATGACTTATTACATTTTTCTAACTCTATAAAAACAATTTTTGGTAGTTTGGTATGGCACTGAATAAATAATTTAATTTAGGTAGAGTTATCTTTAATTATATTAGCTCAGTCATTCCATCAGCAATTGCCATTTTTCCATTTATTTAGATGAGACTATTTGCATGAGAAATGTTTAATAATTTGTTCATATAGTTTCTGGGTTTGTCTTGATATAGACATGCAAGCATTTTATTCTATATACAGTTAATTTAAATAGAATTTCTATCTGCTGCTGTTGGACTTTGTTGGTTATTTATAGAAAAGTTGGTGATTTATATAGTTTTATTTTATATACTGCTACTTTGCTAAATTTGATAATTGCTTTGTAGTGTTTTAATTGATTTTTAGGATTCTCTTAGTTTTCTCCTTCATCAATGGAGTAAAACAATTATTTGTCCTTGTTCCCATACTTTAAGCATGATGTTTTCAGTCATGTTATCAAATGCCTTTACTGAAGATTAACATGGTCTCAAGGTCAACTACTACACTGATGGAAAATTCTTCAATTTGAAAAAGCTAAAAGCCAAGACCAAAGTGGGAGGGAGTGTTGTAGCATGATCTTCTGTTTGAAGATGAGTGTGCCCTCAACGTAGCTGAGATGCAACAAAGTATGGATCGATTCTCTGCTGCTTGTGCTAAGTTTGGTCTGACAATCAACACCAGGAACATATAGATGCTCCATCACACCATCCGTATGTGAAACCATTGATTACAGCAAATGGAGAAGTTCTGAGTAATGTGGACAAGTTCACTTACCTTGGCAGTGTCCTTTCCAAGGAGTAATTCATTGGCAATGAGGTTGACACTCACATCGCCAGAGCTAGTTCGGTATTTGGAAGACACCAAAAGAAGAGTGTGAGAAAGAAGAGATATTAGATTGACTACCACATTGAAGGTTTACAGAGCCATTGTGCTGACCTCATTGCTATATACCTGTGAAACCTGGACAGTCTATCAGCACCATGTCAATAAACTGAATCACTTCCACTGAATTGTTTTAGGAAGATTTTGAAGATCACCTGGCAGGAGAAGATACCAGAAACTGAGTACCTTTCTTGAGCTAAACTGCCTAGCATTGCAAAATTACTACAGAGAGTGCAACTATAATGTGTAGGACATATTGTTAGATGTATACTTGCCAAAAAAAAAGAAACTATTTTATGAAGAACTCACACAGGGCAAGCACTCACAAGGAGATCAGAAGAAGTGTTACTGAGACACATTGAAGGTCTCATTAAAGAACTTTATAATTGAATTTACAGCATGGGAGACACTGGCACAGGACCACCCAGGATGTTGTACCCTCATCAATGAGGGTGCTGACCTCTATGAGGAAGTCAGAATTGAAGTATTTCAAAGGAAATGTAACATCTGTAAGTTTAGAGTACCAACCCAGGTGTTCACATGGACTATTTATGCCCAACTTGTGATAGAGCATTCCAAACTCATCTTGGTCTGATCAGCTACAGTTTGACACACTGTAATTGGTCTCAAACAGAGTGGTATCATTTTGGTCTTCAGTAATGAAGAACAAAAACCATATGGTCTGCAAAGAGTGAAAATTTTATTTCTTTGTTCTAATTCTTTCAATTTCTTTTTCTTCTATTTTTGTTAAAATTATCATTTCTAACACAGTATTGATTAATAGTGATGATGATTAATAGTGATGATATTCTTGTTTCACCCTTGATCCTACAGGGAATTCTTCTAATTTATGCCCATTAAATATAGGGCTTGCTAAAACTTATCATTTTAAGGAATACCCCATTTATTCCTATTCTTTCTAGTACTTTTGGAAAAATTTTACTTAGAGTTTTACCATTTTTCCCCTATTCTTGGTTCCCTCCCCCACCCCCACCCCTACCCCCACAGAAAACAGTTTGTTAGTCTTTTTACTACTTCCATGGTATACATTGATCTAAGTTGAATGTGATGAGAGAGAAATCATATCCTTAAGGAAGAAAAACAAAGTATAAGAGATAACAAAATTACATAATAAGATAACAGGGTTTTTTCCCTAAATTGAAGGTAATAGTCTTTGGTCTGTGTTCAAACTCCACAATTCTTTCTTTGGATATAGATGGTAATTCTCCATTGCAGATAACCCAAAATTGTCCCTGATTGCTGCATGTTATGTGCCAGCTGGCTAAATTGTACTTTACTCATAACCTATTGCTTGACTCATAACCTGTAACTTGCTCAGTCCACATGTAGTAAAGTTCTCAAGTGAACCTTGAAGAGGTAGGAGACAAGGATGGCAAGTTCTCCATTTATTTAACCCAAAGTAAGTGCTTAAATACCCTTTCTTAGTCCCTGGACACTCCCATCCTGTGGCATTCTCTAATTACCAGTCAAATAGTCCTCTGATGCTCCTGGACAGCAGGTGATAAAAGTTTACTTCCTCAGGCTAGTACTTTTACATAATGTTCCAGGAAGTGCCAAAACATAAGGAACAGATGAGAAGATCCTCAGACATGACCCAGGTGAGTAGGCCATTGATATAAGTGGACTTTTAAGTCATCCCCAGTAATGCAATGACCTTCCTGTGACCCTCAACAGTCTCTTACAAATCCCCCTTTTTGTTTTTGAGGTGAATTTCCTGTAAGCCATCCACAAAAGGTTGAATTATATTCAGACAATATCATATGAGAAGTACTATAATAACAATAATGATCATAAAAATTATCATTACTGATACACCATGCACGGGGAGGGTTCAAATCAATGTAGGACATGGAAGTTTATCAAACCTGTCAATAACATCAGGAGGGAGATCTTGTTTTGCAAAATTATCAATCTAAAAAGGGTAGATAAACATGGTCTTTTCCAATGTCCCATATAACAGGGTATTAACGAGGTTTTTCCATCTCTGAATACTTCTCATTGTTCCATTACATACAGACACCAATATCCCTGACATTGATTTACATGATGAAAGTTCATCTCTTGTATCTGAACACATGTGTCTTTGCTGTTCTGCCAAAACAAATCGGTAGATTGAGTGCCAAACCCATCCTGCATTTCTTCCTCCTCATGTTTCGGGGACAATTCAGACATTCCCAGACTTTTCCATTACCTTTGGAAATACAAACATATCCTGGCCCTCAGATTATTACCTAGTAGGGTCCTATCCACTTTCCTTCTATATCTTTCCACATTACCCTTTCTTACATAGGGTATTCATACTGACTTTCTTGAAGCACCTGCTTATTCTGTTTGTACCATTCAATTCCCCAAGATTTCATAATCAAATGTTAAAAAATTTATAGCACAGATTGCATAATTCAATGTTAAATTGCCTAATTCAATTGATGGGTGTATCATAAATTCTCCCTTTTTGCTTCTGAAGGAATGTTTTAATATTCCTATGCTTTCTTTAATTCAATTACATGTATTTTCAGATGATTAAGCCCTTTTTATAACTACAAGTTCTTTATACTTCTCTTAAATTCTCTTAAATTCCAAAAGTCATATCCAAAATACCCTTAAATTGTTTTCTTTTCAAAGCCCAAAAATTTTGATAAGAACTATAGTTCTTATAGTTCATAGAACTTATAGTTCATAAGCTGGCAAGTAGCAGAGAAGGGAAGGGTTGAGTGAAGCATTGAAGCATTCTGGTAGCTCAGAATCACAGCAAAGAATCACATAAAAGAAAAATCCAACAGAATTTAATCATTTGCAGTAAATTCCCTTGTTTCCTATCTTGTGCAGTCATCACAGCTACATGAAAAGTGTAAGAACCTACATCCATGCTCTTTCTAAGGGGCTGAATCCTTTGAAAGGGTGAGAACAGCATGCTTACAATCAATTATGCAGTTCTAAGGCCAATTGTTTAATTATAATATCTAATGTAGGGCTTGTCCCTATAGACCTCTCAATGGCTTCTAGTAGCTGATAAACAAATCTTTAAAACTTTCTGAACTATTTTGTATCTAATGTATAGGAATAACTATTCCTTCCAGGAAGCCCAAGCACATTGCCCCAAAATCTGATAAACCTCAAGAACATAACCCAAACTTAAAAAAAAGTAACATTTAAAAATCTAGAAGTTCTATAAGGGGCAAGAATTATATTTTATAATCCTAAGTCAATATCAAAATACCTTTTATAAGAACATGGGTTCCGATATAACAGATTCATTGATGAATGCCACTTAAGTTGTAACAAAACCTCAAATAGTATAAGCAAATGTACTGAAAAAGCATTTTAAAATTGTACATGTCCAAAAATTTGCAACAAAATTTTATATTTTGCTTTGGCCATGTTTAGAATAAACAAATTCCAGTTGAAGAATGTGTCTCTCCTTTAAAACTGTTAAATATGCCAGTAGGCATTATCCTGATCCACTGGCCATACTTAATATGATGCAATTGGAATGATCATGGCAATTTGCTCTTACAGAGGAAAGAGTGACATGAGGACATGTTCCCTTATACAGACAATATTTTTCAATGGGCCAGGTGAGGGAACTCTTCAAAGAATCCTACCCTAGTTGAAGCTAGACTTGTTCTTTCACAGGCCACATACTCCATCTGAACATCAAACCCTACAGGACTAAATGGCTTCACTGTCATTTTGTTTTTCTATTTTATCATACCTGATGTCAGGCAGATCAATATATTGTAATAGATCAATTACCTATAATCAGAGCATTAGGTGGCTTGAGCACTAAGGAGTGCTCCAAGCTGTAATTTTGGTATAAGAGATTCAGGGGAAAAAAATCATAATTCAATTGTTGCTCGTGTAGCTAAGGACAGTGCTGTAAATGAAATGCAATAAAAAGATCTTAAGATGTGAAAACAATAATCCTAATTCATATATATATATATATTTTTATATGTGAGTATGTATATATACATAATCCTAATTCATATATATGTATATATGTGAGTGTATATATATATATGTATATATATTTAACAAAAACAACTTTTTGCAATGAACTCATTTAGTTATTAACTATATTTAAAAGAACTAAACATCTCCCTTTTGGCTAGGAGGTTGCCTATCATCTCCATACTTTCAAATAACAATTGGCTAGAGATTGTCAGAGAAATTTCAAATCATCACCATGTTACATAACTCCTTCAAAGCAAATAACCAGAGTTTAGCTGCAGTTTATACACACACATATTATACATACATGAGGCATAAATTAGGGGTAAAGGGACAAGGATCCTCAGTAATCCTTAAAAAAGATTAGAAAATTTTTGAAAGTAGCAGTAAAGGTATCCCTTTGGTTACATGAAGAAGGGAGTCTGAATCCACACAGATAGAAAACTACTAGCCATCTTCAAAAATATAAATTATTTTCAGAATTCTTAAAAATATTAGAACATTTTTGGTAACCTTAAATTTCTAACATGTGTTATAGATTCCAGTGCAATAAGACAATAGTCATGAGTTATTATGCATGAATCCACACATGTATCCTAGAAGGGGGTCATAATTTGTGATATTTCCTTTACCACCCCTTCAAAGCAATCACATGTTAATTCCAGGCTTTAACATTACAGTATTCATATAGCTTACATGTTCACAAGAGAACCAAACACTGTTAGTATTTCTTTGAAGTTACAAAAGAATATACATATATATCCTTTTCCATAAACATGTGATGATAGATAATGAGACAAAGATTAAAAACTTTCTTCCTTTACCAACAAAAGACCTTGTGATATTGTTGACAATTATCAATATTGACTTAACATCAAAACAGATCAGATTATAAAATTTAGGACAATATTTCTCTTCTCCAAATGAAATCAGTAAATTATATCATTCCCAAATTCCTTGACATATAATTTATCCCAATTATATTTTCCTTCTTAATAAAACACACAAATTCTCAAGACTAGTTACAAAACTTAGTGACCAAATTATTCTCAGAGAATTTCTTTTTTCTTTAAACACAAAGTGGTGACCTTTTCCTATCACGACCTTCACAACCTCTTTTCAAAGACTCTTGAGGTCAGGGAGTCTACATTTACTTTAAAGTCTCAATTAACATAAATTGAATACAGCTGTCAATCAATATTAGGTTAACAAAAGCTTAGCTCACAGCTGAGATCATTTCACAAACTTTACCACTTACAATCTTTCAAATGGTATAAGTGGATAGACTCAGATCCCAATTTCATTAATTACTTAATTTTAAATTAGAACTTTTTAAAGTATACAAACTCAAGTAACTATTTCAGATCTGAATTGCACACAGACACACACACACACACACAGACACACACACACAGACACACACACACAGACACACACACACACACACACACAGACACACACACACAGACACACACACACAGACACACACACACACACACAGACACACACACAGACACACACACACACACACACACACACACACACACACACACACACACACACACACACAGACACACACACAGACACACACACACACAGACACACACACAGACACACACACAGACACACACACAGACACACACACAGACACACACACACAGACACAGACACACACAGACACACACACAGACACAGACACACACACAGACACAGACACAGACACAGACACAGACACAGACACAGACACGAGTTTAGATACTAACACAAACATAGAAAGAATTCTTTTGTAAAAATATTTCAAACTTCTCAAAGTGAGATTGTTGGACACCCTAGCCAGCACCAAAATCTTAAAATATAGAAACATATTTCCACCTCTCCAGGCCAGGGGAGAGATGTAAAATGTCCTATTGATGTTTAAATACACATATGCACACATATATTTATATTATATATTTTTGAATGCACCAATTAAGAGCAGTAAAGAAAACTTGGAATAAATCAGGATTTCTTGAGGAATCTCATATATATTCATAAAAATCTTGAAATAGCCAACTAAAAAAATTGAATGCATTCTTAAGCAACTTCACAAAATTCAAAGTTAGCTCATCTATTACAGAGATATTAGGCATAATTTCAGGCTTCATTCAAAAGATGAAATCTGAATTTCCCAGGTCCAGAAAGTCCTCTTCCTCTTTTTTTTCCTTAACTAATTGACTATGAAGCTTCCCAATCAATAGCCTAAGAAAAACATGGTCATTGGCCAACCCCCTCCTCCTCCCCAAACCAGGAAGAAGGCATGGGGGTCCTTTGATTTCTAAACAAGCTTTTGAGGGGTCTTAACCTTCCTGCAGGAAAACATGAATTCCATAGGCTTGAGTTTTGAAGTTCTGTAAAGGAAGATTGGTGGGGGCAGCAGAGAATGAGAGAGAAAAAGAGTAAGAGAGAAAAAGATTTCCACCCAAAGGTTTTCCATCTGTGGGGATCCAGACTCCCTTCTTCATGTAACCAGAGGGATACCTTTTCTGCTACTTTCAAAAATTCTCTAATCTTTTTAAGGATTACCAAGTACCCTTGTCCTTTTTACCCCTAATTTATACCTCATGGTAACAATTTACTTGTAATCTCTTTGAAGCCTTTTGCTCCAGGATGTCACCTGGAAGCCTTTTCCTCATTTGTTTGACAGCTCAAAGTCTTGGTCCTTTGATGTGGGGTTCTGCTTGGTTCTTCTCCTGGACTCTGATCAGATGGCCCCGAAATCAGCTTGTTTCCTGTCTTCACATCACATTGGGCACCATATGTTGTGCGCAGGCCTACTAATTTATACTTTACTCATAACCTGTTACTTGACTCAGTCCAGATGTAGTCAAGTTCTCAAGTGAACCTTGCAGAGGTAGGAGACAAGGATGGCAAATTCTCCATTTATTTAACCCAAAGCAAGTGCTTAAATACCCTTTCTTAGTCCCTGGACACTCCCATCCTGTGGCATTCTCTTATTACCAGTCAAATAGTGCTCTGGTGCTCCTGGACAGCAGGTGATAAAGGTTTACTTCCTCAGGCTAGTACTTTTACATAATGTTCCAAGAAGTGCCAAAACATAAGGAACAGAAGAGAAGATCCTCAGAGCTGACCCAGCTGAGTAGGTCATTGATGTATGTGGGCAAGAGGACCTTTAAGTCATTCTCAGTCATGCAATGACCTTTCTGTGACCCTCTTGTTATAGACTATTAGGATAGTTTTCCTTCATGATTTCTTGAAAAATATTCTGGCTCTTTTTTTGATCATGACTTTCAGGTAGTCCAATAATTCTTAAATTATTTTTCCGTTATCTGTTTTCCAAATCAGTTGGTTTCTCAGTGAGATATTTTAATTTTTCTTCTAATTTTTAAAAATTTAAATTTTTTTTGACTCATTCTTGATGTCTCATAGATACATTAGTTTCTACTTGCCCAATTTATCAAGTTATTTTCTTTGTCCATTTGCCCAATAATAGATTTGAAGGAATTGGTTTCTTTTTTTTTCATTTTCCCATTTCTTTTTTTAAAGTGTTATTTTCTTTGTCCATTTGTCCCATTGTATTTTAAAGGAATTGTTTTCTTCAGTCAGTTTTTGTACTTCCTTTTGCTAGATGCTGAATTTCTCTTCCATTTTTTTCTCAATTTTTATACTTGATCTTTAAAAATCCTTTTTGAGCTCTTCTATGAGCTATTTTTGTGCTGAGAAACAAATCATAATACCACTCTGGTGCTTCACATGTTCTACGTTTTCTGATGTCTTCTGAGATGATGTTGTGATCTCCCTTATTGCCATAGTAACTTAAATTCATCATGATTTTTCTCTGATTTTTCTTTCTCATTTTGATCTCAGCTCCTGGGCTTCAGAGGTGCCATTCCAAGCTTTTTGTTTTGGGGGAGGGGCATTTTCAGAGACTTTCCATTTTGGGAATCTTAGCAATTTGCTCACTAGACTGGGGCTATACCCAGCTACATGCAGATTGCACAGGAAGTCTGCAGCATAAGTTTTGGTGTCCTCTCAGTTGGCCTGATGTGCTGTTGGCTTGCTGAGCTGAGACCCAGAGACCTCAGTTCCAAATCTTTGCTGAGGCTAAGGACCTCCTGCTGACCTTCTCTGTAGCCGGCCTGCTTTGGGTACTTGTGAACTTTGATGCCTATAGCAGGCCATGTTTACCTAGTTTTACCCTAGTGAGACAGACCTTTTCGCCCTCCCCCTTTTATTTATTTATATGTTTATTTGTTTATTTGTTGCTTGTTTATTTATTTTTCCAACTACATGTAAAAGTAGTTTTCAACAATTTTTTTTCTTTTACATTTTTCTCCTTCCCTCAATTTCTTCCCCCTTCTCATGACAGAAGGCAATAAAATACAGATTCTTTATTTAAAACCATCTAAACCCAGATTCTGATCAGTCACATTGTGAAAGAAGAATCATAACCAAACTGGAAAAAATATATGGAGAAAAAAATGACATAATTTATATGACAATTCTTTTTCTTTTAATTGAAGATAATAGACATTGGTCATCATTTATACTCCATGGTTCTTTCTTTGGCTCTGGATGATATTTTCCATCACAAGGACTTTTAGTATTGCCTTTGATTATTGCATTGCAGAAATGATCAACTGCAGCCTAGTTGATCATCAGCCCATGCTATGTTGGTGTGTGTAATGTTCTCCTGGTTCTATTCACTTTACTCAGCATCAGTTGGTGCAAGTCTTTCTATACTATTTTTTTTATGGCAAGGCAATGAGGTTAAGTGACATGTCCAAGGTCAGGTACTCCTAACTCCAGGGTTGCTGCTCTCTCCACTGTGCCATATAGCTTTCTTTTTCCATGCTATTCTGAACAAAAGTGTTCCATCACATTTACATACCACAATTTGTTCATCCATTCCTCAATTGATAGGCATATTCAATTTCCAATTATTTGCCACTACATAAGAACTCTAAAATGTGTTTGTACATGTGAGTTTTCACCCTTTTTTGTGATTTACTACTGGGATTGCTGGAAATATGTATAGTTTTATTATCTTTTGAACATAGTTCCAAATTGCTCTCCAGAAAGGTTAGATCATTTCACAACTCCACCAACAATGCATTTATGTCCCAGTTTGCCCACATCTCTTTCAATATTGATCATTTTACTTTTTTCAGTCATATTGGGCAATGTGATAGGTGTGAGGTAGTTGGGGCAGCTAGGTGGTGTAAGTGGATAGAGCACTAACCTTGGAGACCAGAGGATGGTAATTTGAATCCAGTCTCAGACACTTTTTTCCTTACTCACTCTGTGACCTTGGGTAAGTCACTTAACACTGATTGCCTCGCATCCAGGGCCATCTCCAGTTGTTCTGACTCATATCTGACCAGTGGATCCAAGGTGGCTCTGGAGGAGAAAGTGAGATTGATGACTTAGCATATCACCCCCTTATTCAAATACAATTCATGTGCTTGTTATGGCATCACTTTTCTGATGCCATGGTCTTAGAAAATGAAGGACAAACATTAGATGTTAGGTGGTAACTCAGAGTTATTTTATTTTACATTTCTCTTATCAATAATGATTTAGAGTATTTTTTCATAGACTATGATTTAATTTTTTCATCTGAATTTTTTTATATCTTTTGACCACTTATCATTTGGGAATGACTTGTATTCTTTGAAATTTGACTTTGTTTGCTATATTTTTGAAATGAGTCGTTTGTCAGCAGCACTTGTTGAAACAATTGTTTCTCAGCTAACTTTATTCCTTATGATCTTGACTGCATTGATTTTATTTGTCAAGAAACTTTTCGATTTAAAGTAGTCAAAATTCTCCATTTTGTCTTTTATAATGTTCTCTATCTCTTCTTTGGTCATAAACTGCTCCCTTTCCATTGATCTGGCAGATAAACTATCCCTTGTTTTCCTAATTTTTTTATGATATCATCTTTTATGTCTGAACACTGGTTTGATGTGTGAGATGTTGGTCTACAACTATTTTCTGCCAAACTATTTTCCAGTTTCCTCTTTAGGTTTTTTAGGTTTTTTTTTTTTTTAGATTTTTCAAGGCAATGGGCTTAAGTGGCTTGCCCAAGGCCATACAGCTAGGTAATTATTAAATGTCTGAGGCTGGATTTGAACCTCAGGTATTCCTGACTCCGGGGCCAGTGCTCTATTCACTGCACTACCTAGCCGCCCTGCCCTTTAGTTTTTATAAAAGAATGAGTTCTTATCCCAGAAACTGAAATCTTTGGATTCATCAAACAGCAGATTACTATAGTCATTTATTACTGTTAACTATGTACCTAATCTATTCCACTGATCTACCACTCTGTTTCTTAGCCAGTACCAAACAGTTTTGATGACTGATGCTTTATAATATAATTTTAGCTCTGGTATGCCTAGGCCTCCTTCCTTTACTTTTTTTTATTACTCCCCTTGATATTCTTGACCTTCTATTCCTTCATATGATTTTTTTTCATGTTTTTTTTGCAAGGCAAACGGGGTTAAGTGGCTTGCCCAAGGCCACATGGCTAGGTAATTATTAAGTGTCTGAGACTGGATTTGAACCCAGGTACTCCTGACTCCAGGGCCGGTGCTTTATCCACTATGCCACCTAGCTGCCCCTTTATATGAATTTAATAACTACTTTTCCTAGGTAAATAAAGTAATTTTTTGGAAGTTTTATTGGTATGGCACTGAATAAATAATTTAATTTAGGTAGAATTGCCATTTTGAGGATGATGATATTTGTCCTTCATTCTCAAAGAAGGCCATGATATCAGGGCAGTGATGCCATGACAAGGACATGAATTGGATTTCAGTGAAGGGGCACTGTGCTAAGTCACCAGCATCACTTTCTCCTCTAGAGCCATCTGGATCCAATGGCCAGATATGAATCTGGAGGACTGAAGATGGCTCTAGATGTGAGGCAATCAGGGTTAAGTGACTTGACCAAAATCTTACAACTAGTAAGCGTCAAGTGTCTGAGGTATAATTTGAACTCCTTTCCTCCTGACTCCAAGGTCAGTGCTCTATCCCCTGAGTCATCTAGTTGTTCTAATTTTATATTATATTAATTCAACCTACCCATAAAAACTGTTGTTTACCCAATTATCTAAATCTGATTTTATTTGTGTGGAAAATATTGTATAGTTGTTTTCATATATTTTCTGATTCTGCTTTGGTCAATAGATTCTCAAGTATTTTATGTTTTCTGCAGTTGTTTTGAATGGAATTTCTCTATCTTTTGCTGCTGTGTCTTGTTAGTAAAATGTAGAATTGTAGAGGATTTATGGGGCTTTATTTTTAAGTCTTGCAATTTTACTGAAGTTGCTAATTGTTTCAAGTACTTTTTCAGATGATTTTCTAGGATTCTCTAGGTAGACCATCATATCATCTGCAAAGAGTGAGAGTTTTGTTTCTTCATTACCAAATCTAATTCTTTCAATTGATTTTTCTTCTCAGTGCCAGGGTTAGTTTCATGGAAACCTGAATACTTCTATTGTTTTCATCTGCTTTCTTTGACTTCTCATAGAGTATTTGAGCTTTGCAGTATGGGAGAGTTCCCATGTGGGAGTTTCTTATCTAAAAACATAGACTCTTCTTTTATTCATCTATTCTGCTTGAAATTCATCTTTTTTTGTATTGATTAAGTTTTATACATTTCTGAATGGGCTCTTTTAAGTTCTATTCATTATAAAAGAAACAAACTTCTAGCTAGGAAGGTGAGATTTCCTCAAAGATAAGGAAAAAGATGTACTTAACCAGTTTTGTACAAACAGAACCATTGTAACCAAGATCAAAAGAAAAGTAATAAATTGGGAAACAATTTTTACAACTAGTATTTCTGACAAAGAACGCATTTCTAAAATATGGAGAGACTATATAGAGAATTTATATGAAAAAAAAGAAAACAAGCCATTCCCCAATTGACAGATGATCAAAGGATATGCAAAGGCAATTTACAGATGAGAAAATCAAAACTATCCATAGTCATTCAAAAAATTATTCTAAATCATTAATGATTAGAGAAATGAAAATTAAAGCAACTCTGAGGTACCATCTCACACATCAGATTGGCCAGCATGGCTAGAAAGAGCAATGTTCAATGTTGGAAGAGATGTTGGAAATCTGAAACACTAAAACATTGTTGGCAGAACTGCAAACTCATCCAATCTTTCTGGAGAGAAATCTGGAATTATGCCCAAAAGGCAATAGAAATATGCATACCCTTTGATCCAGCAAAACCATTACTGAGTCTATACCCTGAAGAGATCATCAAATATGGTAAAAACATCACTTGGACAAAAACATTCATAGCAGCCCTATTTGTGGTAGCAAAGAATTTAATATCAAGTGAATGTCCATCAGTTGGGGCATGGCTGAACAAATTGTGGTATATGCATGTTATGGAACACTATTGTTCTATTAGAAACCAGGAGGGATGGGAATTCAAAGAAGCCTGGAAAGACTTGCATGAACTGACGATGATGATCGAGATGAACAAAACCAGAAGAATACTGTATACCCTAATGGAAACATGGGGTTGATGATAAGTCTTATTGGACTTGCTTATTCCATCAATGCAATAATCAGGGACAATTTTAGATTACTTGCAACAGAGAATACCATCTGGAACCAGAAAAAGAATTGTGGAGTTTAAAAAAGACACAAGTTTATTACCTTCAATCTTTTATAAAAAAATTGCCTTATATACTACATAATTTTTCTATCTCTAATATTTTCTTTTCTTTTCTTTTCAAGGATATGATTTCTCTCCAAACACATTCAATTTCGATCAAAGTATAGCATGGAAATAATGTAAAGATTACTAAACTGCCTTCTGTGGGGGGATGGGGAGGGAAGGGAGGGTGGAAGAAAGATTGTAAAATTCAAAACCTTACAGAAAATGATGGGTAGAAAGTACTATTGTATATAATTGCAAAATCAATAAAATATTATTTTTTAAAAAAGAAATTCTTGTTTCCTTTCCTTCCATACTTTGATTTTAGTATGATATTTGAATTGAATTACTATAAAGAAAAGGCTAAAGGACAGGTAGAAAGAATGACAGCATTTAGAAAAATACACACGTAAAATATTTTTGAGGCTTCCATGAAATGACAGGTGAATTAAAATATATTTACATTCATGAGCAGAATTTGAAAAATCATTCTAATACACGGCCTCACCTGTCAATGATTACTCTAAGATTTTAGGGAATTTCAAAACTGAAGACTTTTATTTATGGAAAAAAAATTCTCCCAAATTTTAAAAAAAGGTATTTTATTTGATCTCCACCATCAGGTCGATAATTTGAACAAGCCTAGTATTTTGAAAGGTGTCCATTTGTCATGATTTCCAAAACATATTCTCAGATTTGTACTGTAATGCTACTTAGTCATAGGAGCTGAGATCAAATTTACTCTTGTCAAAAGGGAAAAAAAGCAAATATAAACAGATCTATGGTCAAGAAGACACCTGTTTCAGTAAGGTCACAATTAACTTTATTGTCAGATAATTTTGAAAGTCATGCTTTAATGTGGTTATAGTTTGTCTCACCAGTTACACTTCCCATAAAATTCTTTTGTAGGAAATTATCTTTATGTTCTCGGTATTATTACATAAGAATTGACTTGGGTGTGACTTGGCATAGTGGTACATATTTGCTGTATGGTAGATTGCTTGAATTTGGCAATTTCAACCTATATTGACTAAGTCCAAAAGCAACAAGGTGAGTCCCATATGATGCAGACCATCAGACTAACTTTTGCTGTTGTTGAGGATGACATTTGTTAGTAGCACAATGGATAGAATGCTGGATCTGGAGTCAAAAATACTTGTCTTCCTGAGTTCAAATTTGATTTCAGATACTGTGTGACCCTGGAAAAATCATTTAACCTTGTTTGACTCAGTTTCCTTACTTACAGAATGTGATGGAGAAGGAAATTGAGCACCATTCTAGTGTCATGGCCAAGAAAATCTCAAATGTGATCAAGAGGAATCGGACATGACTGAAAACAGCTAAACAAAAAATTACCATGCCTATCATTAACCTTTCAGTGGCAACGACTATTCCAGTATGGATATAAGAGGGAAATCAGTCTAAGATAAAACTAGTTCAGGACAGTTAGTTCAGTGTTCTAAACAGAACAATGAAATACTGTCTGTCCAAAGGCAGGGAATGATTTTATGGGATCAAACTTGGTATGATATAACTGAAAATAGGAATATTAACATAGAAATGAGTGATATCCAAGAAATTCTCAAACAATTGTAAGCAAATGGTTTACATGTGGTCAAGTGCAACTTGGCTGGTACTTTCCCCCTATAAAATCATTAATTTTAATATGTTTAATATTTCTCTTTTTTCTTTTATATGACTAACTAATGAAAATACAATGTTTACCCTGAAATTGAGTATGAAAATGGTAATGAGGAGCTAATAAGAATAAAAATAACAGCACAGTAGAAAACTAGCATTTTTATAGTATCTAATATATGTTCTGAATGGTACTAAGTGCTTTATAAATATTATCTATTTGATCCTCATAACAATCCTGAAATGTTGTACTATTACCATTCCCTTTTTATCATTTAGGAAACTGAGATAAACAGAGAATGAATGATTTGTCTAGCTAATAACCATCTGAAGATGAATTTGAACTCCAGTCTCATGATCTATGCCCAGCTCTCTATCTTTGGTAGAATGTAGGACTAATGCTGATTAGCCTTATTTCTGGTATTGTCATTGGTATTTGGTAACTCATTGAATAATTGACAAAGCCATTAAAAGGAAATACATTAAGCATGTAGTGACTCTTAGCTTCTATTGGTGTACTCAATAACCTATTTTCACATTTAAACAAGTCTGGTTAACATGGCAGGATGTGATGACTATAGGACTTTTTTTTTCAAGGCAATGGGGTTAAGTGACTTGCCCAAGTTCACTATAATATGTATGAGACTGGATTTGAACTCAGGTCCTCCTGACTCCAGGGCCAGTATACTATCCACTGTGCCACATAGGTGGCTCTTTTCATATTCTCAACTTCAGAACAGAACCAATTCTTCATGACTGGGACTTTTTAATGGCTTTAGGTGATCAGGATGCTGCATCAAGGGAAGTAGGGGCCAATTGCGTGCCTGAGTCACTTTTATCCTCTTTTAGGGAAACTGACCACTGTTAAATTAGGGAAGGCAGACTTGGTTGGTATTAGTCTTAAAACACCATCTGCCTGCATGAGAGTGCTAAACACTTAGCATTTTCTTGGGGGGGACCACATGAATATTTTCCTATGAGAATGGGAAAAATTCATTAAAATGGACTTGTGTTCCTTCATTCATGAAAGAGTCTTTGACATAGTAGTTAGATATCCTAAGAAGAAATCACTGGTTCCAATTATCATCTCAAAGCAAATAATCTGAAAAGTGTGAAAATAATGTTGCATTAGTAGGAAAAGTGCTGGGCTTCTAGATAGTGGACCTTGGTTCATTTTTTTAGTTCCATCAGTTGTTTCTATTGTGGCTGATATTTTGTAAACTCATTTGGGGTTTTCTTGGTAAAGAGGTTGGAATGATCTTCTGTTTCCTTTGCCAGATCATGTTAGAGATGATGAAGCTGAGGCAAACAGGTGAATAGTACAGGGTTAGGAAGCTAGACTGTGTCTGAGACTGGATTTGAAATCAAGATTAGCACTATTTTTACTATGGCACCTGACTGCCCACCCTCTACTTCCTTGTAAAAATATTTATTCTCTCTGAGATTGGTTTCTTCATTTGTATAAAAAACAATGTAGACTATGATTTCTAAAGTATTTTTCCTCAATAAATCCTTGCAACCCTTTTTGGCTTTCACAAGTTAATTGCCTTCATTGATAAAGAGGAATTGTTGAAAGTGTATAGTTTTCAGCTAATGAGAACAGACAAGCAATTGCAATTTCTTAGTTTCAGCATCTCTGATAGTCAACTTTTCTTATCTTCTGAACACACTTATGGAGTTGGGGTGGCTTTTGCCTCAAGCTTACAAAAAGTCCTAATCACATTGGTCACGCTGCATTATTATGGATTTTGGAGGAGAAGCAAAAAAGGAGGAAAACAAAATAGAAATCCTTTTCCTTTTCTCCAGAAATATGGAAAACTGGAAATATGGAAAACTGAGTTCAAATACAGACCATGATACTTATTAGTTGACCTTAGGCAAGTCATTTAATCTTTCTACCCAGGTTCTTGAATAATAAAATTTGAACAATAATAATTATAGTAACTACCTTCTAGGATAGACCTTTCCCCATATGTCAGTGACAGATGTAGCATTGTGAGTATGATTAACTTTTATCATTGAGAGGAAGATCGAATAGCATGCACATATCACTTTCCCTTATATATTGCATTTTGTGATGGCATATTAGATGTTGATTAATGCATATAACCTATCAATCAATGATCCAAGCCATTATATCTCTTATTTCCAAAAAAAACTTACAGAAAAAGGTACTTTGGGAGAGGCAAAAAAGGAAAACTAAGGAGTCCGGGGAAGCAAAAAAGGAAATGAACAAGATCAGACTAAATATAGAGAGGAAAATAGGGGAGAGAACATACTCTGGAACTGAAATATGAAAGCCCCAATATGCCTCCTGGTCATATATGCTAGAGAATATTTGTTCCCAAATTGTAGAGACCATGTTTGGTTAATCTCTACTCCATTGTCTAGTGCATGTGAAGAAGGCAGTGTACAAATAGTTTCTGTTAATAATATTTTGTTATCAGTTATGTATGGATGTATGTGAAAAAATCATCAGGTTTTATCAGGAGACGATAATATTTAATAACATTTCATTTGTTATGCATTCAATCCATATTTTCATTTAGAATTTCATTTGATGGTCACCTAAAAAAATCTTTTCATTTACAAGGGTGATTCTAAGTATCTGCCTTACCATGAAAATAGCTCACATCTCTATAACGTTAACGTGTGTGGAGGTTCAGGTTGTATATAGAAACAAATGTTGTCATTTATATTTTACAAATTAGAAAATTGAGATTCACTGAGGAGAAATGATTTGCTTAAGGTTTCAATTAATAAAGTACATAAACAGACTAAGACTTCAGGATCTTCATTTTTTCCTCTATAGTAGACAGACTTCTCTTTAAGAGATCTCACATACATAACATTCCTAAAACTAAAACCATTAGAGGATATAAATTCTTTTTTCAGTTTTCCAAAGCACAATACCTACTCTAGGTAGCTGTGATAAAGTGATTGTTTTGCTTTGCCCCAGTGATTTAGGTTTTCCCTAAGCATTATTAACTGAAATATGAAAGGAAGTAATACACCCATTTTTCTTATAAAAGAATTTATTATTTTTTAATTATTAATTTCTTAATTATTCAATCTTTCATATGTTATTCACCATGTATTTTGATTTTTAATTACAATGGGGAGAAAACATTAGAATTTGTTTAGTTGTCCCCCTGATTTTATGGAAATTTTTATGTAGTGACCCAAGCTAGAACCAATGTTCAAGGATATACTTCTTTTGAGGATAAATTATATAATGCTACCATATTATAACAATTATAGGCTGCATTTGGGTAAGTCTTTAGACTAGGACATAGCTTCTAGGATCTTAGAATTTTAAAGTTTGGAAGATTTTTAAGACATTTCTAGCTCATTCATCTTTCTTTTATCCATAGACTTGCCCTAGATTCTTTTTATTTTCTCTCTATATATTTTTTGTTCGGCCTATTTTCAGCTGTGGTTGAGGCAATGGTAATAATTACATCCTTCTTATAACCTTATTACTTTTTGAACACTTACTGCTCTATTTTCTCTGAATAGGAGGTACTGAACTGAATTTTTCCAGCTCATGTTATCCTAATCTTATGGGGCAGTGTTCCCACAAATTTTTGTTTACTTGGTTTGTTTCCTGATTCTCAAAACTTTTTCATAAAATGAAGAATGTTGTCTGGTTGCTTCCATAATGTTCCTGTCTCCAATCTGTTCCATTTATTTGATTTATCCTTCTACTTTCTATTTTACATCCTTGAGTCTGGTATTTTTAGGATATTAAATTTTTGCTCTGTATTTATGGTAATCAAGCTGAATAGTATAGATATTGAATCAATACATACTACTATAAGGTAGCTCAAAGAATAGTAAATTTGTAACTCTTTACATAGAGTAATGAATTTCTAAGAAGTTAATAGGTATACATATTAGGAATTTCTAACTCTAAGTCAGAAGTTGTGACATTGGTCAGTGATTAAGCCTGAGATCAAATAGGTTCAAAAAGAAGATAAAAAAGGTTTTTGTTTTTCTTTTATTTAGCCAAATTACTAAAATATGATTAAAGAACTTGAAAATAGCAAATGCATTTTCCCTAATCTGAGAACTTACTGTGAACAGAAAGCTTGCTTCCCTCAATAAAACAACTGAAACTTGAGCTTTTGGTTTTAAAAGTAAAATAAGTTTTGTTCCTCTTATGATGAGAAAGCAGCTTACCTATAGATTGTGTTAATTTAGGATTAGAAATTCCTATAATTTCTTAACATCTTGTGGAACTCTTGTCGCATCCTTTCTTAGTTTAATCAGGGGAAAAGAGAGAGGGTGGGAATTCTATCAAAGAAATCCAGCAAAGTCTTTAAGGGGCAGTGTAGTAGAATCCTTTGAGATTAATTTTTTTTTTAATTTTCCAATTACATGCAAAGATAGTTTTCAACATTTTTCCTCTACAAGCTTTTGAGTTCCACATTTTTCTACCACCTTCTTTTCTCTCCCTCCTTGCTCCATGACAGCAAACAATTTTGTATGGGTAGTACATGTATACTTTAAAAAAAACATTTCCATATTATTCTTGTTGTGAGAGAAGAATTAGAACTAAGGGAAAAAATGGTTCTTGCAAAAGATTAAACATAAAAGAAAATGTTAAAAAGAAACATAATGCTTTGCTCCTCATTCAGACTCCATAGTTTTTACTTTGGATTTGGATGGAATTCTCCTTATTAGGTTTCTGAGAATTGTCCATGATCATTGAAATGCTGAGAGAAGTTCCTTCCATCATGGTTAACCATTTCACAATGTTGCTGTTAATATGCAGGATTCTCCTGGTTCTACTCACTCCTCTCAGTATAAATTCATGCAAGTCTTTCCAGGCTTTTTTTTGAATTCATGGCCATTCATGATTTCTTACAGAACAATAGTACTACATAACATTCATATACCACGGCTTGTTCAACCATTCCCCAATTGATGGGCACTATAAGGAATATTTCACAAAATTTCACAAATATGTCTTTAATGAGCCTTAGCTTTACAATGCCTTTCTCCTTCCATATCCCTTTTAATTTGATCTATTTTTGCCTTTTCTTTGTCTGAGATCAACATTGCTTCTTTGTTTTTAACATCAGGTGAAGAATAATATATTCTACTCCAGCCTTTTATGTCTAGCCTGTGTAAAGAGTTACAAATTTACTATTCTTTGAGTGACTTTGTAGTACTATATATTGATTTAAAACCTGTTCTATTCAGCTTGATTACCATAAATATAGTGCAAAAATTTAACATCCTAACATTCATCAAATGTGTCTCTTGTAAATAATATTTGTAGGATTATGGTTTTTTTTTATTCACTCTGCTATCTGCTTCTGTTTTATGGGAGAGTTCACATTTATAGTTAAGATTACTAACTGTAATTCCCTTCATTCTATTTCTCCTCTTTATACTTTTCTCTCTCCTTTCCCTTTATCCCTACTCATGAATGTTTTGCTTCTAAGCTGCATCTCTCAATCTAACCTTGCTTGTACCAGTCCCCTCTGTTTTCTTCTCCCTTTCCCCTTTTACTTTACTTATGTTTCTTTTACTTGAATTTTACCTTTACTTTTCTTTTCCCTTTCATCAACCTCATCTTTTTTATTTCCCTTCCCCCCCTACTTCCCTGTAGGGTAGAATAAATTTCTTAACACATTTGGGATCTGTTATTCCCTTTCAACCAAATTTGTTGAGAGTAAGCTTTACCCTGTGCTCACACCTTCCCTTCTTTCCCTTTACTATAATAGGACCATTGTGCCTCATCATGTCATGTTATTTATCCAATAGCCTTATCCTGGTATAATCCTTTTTCCATGTCTCAGTTGTTTTATACCTGTCCTGTACTCACATCATTTGTTAAAGTATACTTCTTTTATCCAAACTGATAGAATTAAAATTCTAAGTTGACTGATTGATTGATCAGATCATAGTCCCAATATAAATACAATCCTCAAGATCTAAGAATTTGATTGCATCACAGTCAATTTATGCCCATACCCCCCTTTTAAAGTACCTTCCCTTCCACTAAATACAATCCTCAAGAGCTAAAAGTTTGATCACATCACAGTCAATTTATATCTACACCTCTGTCTAAATATTTTCCTTTCAACTGTCCTAAGAGAAATACAGTTTTTGCCTTCCCTGTGTAGGGATGTAGACAGTTTAATCTTATTAAGTAACATTTGACTCCTCCCCATCTGTTTACCTTTCTATACATCTCTTGAGTCTTGTATTTGAAGATTAAACTTTCTGTTCAGTTTTGAAAGACCTCTATTTCTATGAAAATCCATCTTTCCCCTGAAAGAATATGTTGAATTTTGCAGAGTACTTGATTCTTGGTTGTAATACCCTACAGAATATCCTATTGCAGACTGTCTGATTCTTTAATGTTGAAGCTGACACATAAGCACAACTGTGGTTCCTAGTATTTAAATTGCTTCCTTTTGTCTGCAGTATTTTCTCCTATAGCTGAGAATTCTGAAATTTGGCTAAAATAGTTTTATTTTGGACTCTCTTTCCAGGGGATAGGGGTGTAGTGATCAATGGATTCCTTAAAGGATTATTTTATCTTCTTGTTCTAGGATATTAGAGTAGTTTTTAATGATAATTTCCTGAAACATTGCCTAGACTGTTTTTGGTTTTTCCGTCATTTTGTCAGTTGAACTCTGTTCCTGTGGTATAGCTGTTTTTTTGTTGTTGTTTTGTTTTTGTTTTTGTTTCCTACTGGGGGCTAGGGTTCTTGGTCCCAGGCTTTCTATTCTGGTAAATCCAATCTTCTTGCACTATGGTAATCCATTGCCACACACAAGCTTCCCAGGGTTCAAAACCTTGCTCTCTGAGCTAGGGTTGAGATGGCAGAGCTACACTGGGACCATAGCTGTGTTGTGGCTAAAAGTTTCTTGGTGGCTTCCTACCTCTCCCACCTCCCCTTTAATCTATATGACAGACTTTTTCCAGAAGTTCCTCCTAGATATCTTGTTGAAAAGGTGTTTCACTTTTATTTATTTTGTTCTATTGTTTTAAGATACGTTTAGAGATTTTTCTAAAAGTTACTGTGGGGAAAGGTTTCAAGAGTTTTATACTACTAGTTTTATACTACCATCCTGGCTCTGCCTCAGAAGTATGACTGCAAATTTTATAGTTTTAGCTTTAAATTGAATGAAAATTCCTTAATAAAGAATAAAAAATATTTTTTTGTGATTATAACAAATTCAAATTTATAACATTCATAAGAAAAATTAAAAGCTATACTGTACTATTGCCTATTACCCTTATAAAAGAAATTTGACAGTATTGACAAAGAAAGAATTCTAGATGGCATATAGAAGCATTGATCTTTGGGAATTTTTTCAAACCTAGGTACACACTGGAAAGAATTTTGGCCTTAACTATGGAGTTTAATGAACCATGAGTAACTATTAATTTAACTGAAAATATTTGTACATGAAGAGACCTGAATTTTACTTTGTAGGTGTCAGTGCCCAGCTATATTATAAACTATGGTTTATAAGGCATAGAGGAACCAGAGAATATATTGAAGACATAAATTAATAGTGCACATTGAAAATATGATTTGAGTTATCACTTCTGTTCCCAAGCCAATTTTACTGTCTAGGCACTGATTAAAAAAGTGTAACTAGGTGAATGGATCTGATATATAACAATCTTACTGCTGAAATATCCAAATCAAAGATTAATGATATGTCCACTGGACCACTGGAGTTAGAACTAGACTTAGGAAATTAGACTTTTTTACTGATTGATTCTTCTTTAACTTTTGTAGAGGACTTCTTAGATTTTAACACATTTGAAAATCTTACTAACTTTATGCCATAATTAGAAGGGCTATCCCTAGCTACATTTTATTTAATTTTTTTTCAAAATCAACTTGAGTTCAAATTTAGATGCAGACAGAACTTAATTTTGTAACATTGAGAACATCAATTTGACTTAGTTTTCTCAGCTGTAAAAGTGGAGGAGGAGTAATACTTTCTTGTTAAAGTCAAAGTGGTGGGGGGCAGCTAGGTGGCATAGTGGATAAAGCACCGGCCCTGGAGTCAGGAGTACCTGGGTTCAAATCCGGTCTCAGACACTTAATAATTACCTAGCTGTATGGCCTTGGGCAAGCCACTTAACCCCATTTGCCTTGCAAAAACCTAAAAAAAAAGAGTCAAAGTGAGGGCTAAATGGGCTATTTTTGCAAAGCCCTTAGCATAGCACAAAACAATTTATGAGGCATCAAATAAATGTTTGGGTATGAAAAACAATAATGAAAATAATAAATTTCAGCTTGTAGTTTTTTGCTTTTGTTTTTGTTTTTCCAAGGCACTGTAGTTGTGACTTGCTGAAGGCCATATAGCTAGATGCTCTGAGGTATCTCAGGTCACATTTGAACTCAGGTCCTTCTAACTCAGGATTGTGCTCTATCCACTGTGCACTTGCAGCTTGTAGGTTTTTTTAAATTACTTTTATTAACGATATTATTTGAGTTTTAC
The DNA here is from genome assembly GCF_037893015.1 of Macrotis lagotis. Lineage (NCBI taxonomy): Eukaryota > Metazoa > Chordata > Mammalia > Peramelemorphia > Peramelidae > Macrotis > Macrotis lagotis. The sequence goes on from NC_133664.1 coordinate 124,253,114, forward strand.
AATGTTCCCCCAATCTTGTTTCACACCCCCCCCCCACAGAAAGCACTCTGTCAGTCTTTACTTTGTTTGCATGTTGTACCTTGATCCAAATTGGTTATGATGAGAGAGAAATCATATCCTTAAAGAGAAGAGAAGTCTAAGAGGTAACAAGATCAGACAATAAGATATGTTTTTTTTTCTAAATTAAAGGGAATATTCCTTGCACTTTGTTCAAACTCCACAGCTCCTTATCTGGATACAGATGGTACTCTCCTTTGTAGACAGCCCAAAATTGTTCCCGATTGTTGCACTAATGGAATGAGCAAGTCCTTCAAGGTTGAACATCACCCCCATGTTGCTGTTAGGGTGTACAGTGTTTTTCTGGTTCTGCTCATCTCACTCAGCATCAGTTCATGCAAATCCCTCCAGGTTTCCCTGAAAACCAGTCCCTCCTGGTTTCTAATAGAACAGTACTGTTCCATGACATACATATAACACAGTTTGCTAAACCATTCCACAACTGATGGACATTTACTTGATTTCCAATTCTTTGCCACCACAAACAGGGCTGCTATAAATATTTTTGTACAAGTAATGTTTTTACCCTTTTTCTTCATCTCTTCAGGGTATAGACACAGTAGTGGTATTGCTGGGTCAAAGGGTATGCACATTTTTGTTGCCCTTTGGGCATAGTTCCAAATAGCTCTCCAGAAGGGTTGGATGAGTTCACAGCTCCACCAAGAGCAATAGTGTCCCAGATTTCCCACATCCCTTCCAACAATGATCATTATCCTTTCTGGTCATACTGGCCAATCTGAGAGGTGTGACATGGTACCTCAGAGAAGCTTTAATTTGCATTTCTCTAATAATTAATGATTTAGAGGATTTTTTCATATGGCTATGGATTACTTTGATTTTCTCATCTGTAAATTGCCTTTGCATATCCTTTGACCATTTGTCAATTGGGGAATGGCTTTTTGTTTTAAAAATATGACTCAGTTCTCTGTATATTTTAGAAATGAGTCCTTTGTCAGAATCATTAGTTGTAAAGATTGTTTCCCAATTTATTACATTTCTTTTGATTTTGGTTACATTGGTTTTATCTGTGCAAAAGCTTTTTAATTTAATATAATCGAAATCATCTAATTGGTTTTTGGTGATGTGATGATCTCCAACTCTTCCTTAGTCATAAACTGTTCCCCTTTCCATAGATCTGACAGGTAGACTAGTCTTTGATCTTCTAATTTGCTTATAGTATTTTTTTATGTCTCTGTCCTATAGCCATTTGGATCTTGTCTTGGTAAAGGGTGTGAGGTGTTGGTCTAATCTTAGTTTCTTCCATACTAACTTCCAATTATCCCAGCAATTTTTATCAAAGAGGGAGTTTTTATCCCAATGGCTGGACTCTTTGGGTTTATCAAACAGCAGATTACTATAATCATCTCCTGCTTTTACACCTAGTCTATTCCACTGGTCCACTACTCTATTTCTTAGCCAATACCAAACATTTTTGATGACTGATGTTTTATAATATAATTTTAGATTGGGTAGGGCTAAGCCACCTTCTTTTGCACTTTTTTTCATTAAGCTCCCGGCAATTCTTGACTTTTTAATTTCTCCATATGAATTTACTTACAATTTTTTTCTAACTCGTTAAAGTAATTTTTTTTTGGAATTTTGATTGGTAGGGCACTAAACAGATAGTTTAGTTTTGGTAGAATTGTCATTTTTGTTAAATTAGCTCTACCTATCCATGAGCAGTTGATATTTTCCCAGTTATTTAAATTTAATTTAATTTGTGTGAGAAGTGTTTTATAATTGTTTTCAAAAAGATTCTCAGTCTGTCTTGGCAAATAGACTCCCAAGTATTTTATATTGTCTGAGGTTACTTTGAATGGGATTTCTCTTTCAAGCTCTTCCTGCAGTTTCTTGCTAGACATATATAGAAAAGTTGAGATTTTATGAGAGTTTATTTTATAACCTGCAACTTTGCTAAAATTGCTAATTGTTTCTAGTACTTTTTTAGATGATTTCTTGGGATTCTCTAGTTAGACTATCATGTCATCTGCAAAGAGTGAGAGTTTTGTCTCTTCCTTCTCAATTCTAATTCCTTCAATTTCTTTTTCTTCACTAATTGCTGATGCTAACATTTCTAATACAGTATTGAATAGTAGTGGTGATAATGGGCACCCTTGTTTCACTCCTTATCTTATTGGGAATGCCTCTAGCCTCTCCCCATTGAATATAATGCTTGTTGATGGTTTCAGATAGATACTGCTAATTATTTTAAGGAACAGTCCATTTATTCCTACACTCTCTAGTGTTTTTAATAGGAATGGATGCTGTATTTTGTCAAAAGCTTTTTCAGCATCTATTGATATGATCATATGATTTCTGATAGGTTTGTTGTTGATATAATTGAGTATACTAATAGTTTTCCTAATATTGAACCAACCCTGCATTCCTAGAATAAATCCTACTTGATCATAATGTATTATCCTAGTGATGACTTGTTGTAATAGTTTTGCTAATATTTTATTTAGGATTTTTGCATCTATATTCATTAGGGAAATAGGTCTATAATTTTCCTTCTCTGTTTTAACTTTTCCTGGTTTAGCTAACAGTACCATATTGGTTTCATAGAAAGAGTTAGGCAGAGTTTCATCTTTCCCTATTTTTCCAAAGAGTTTATATAGGATTGGAACCAATTGTTCCTTAAATGTTTGGTAGAATTCACTTGTGAATACATCAGGCCCTGGAGATTTTTTTTAGGGAGTTCAATAATGGCTTGTTGAATTTCTTTTTCTGAGATAGGCTTGTTTAGGTATTTAATCTCTTCTTCATTTAACCTGGGAAAATTATATTTTTGTAAATATTCATCCATTTCACTTAGATTATCAAATTTATTGGCATAGAGTTGGGCAAAATAATTTCAAATTATTAAGTTAATTTTCTCCTCATTGGTGGTGAGTTCACTTTTTTCCTTTATAATACTAGCAATTTGGTTTTCTAGTTTCTTTTTTTTAATCAAATTGATCAGAGGTTTATCAATTTTATTGGTTTTCTCATAATACCAACTTTTGGTTTTATTTATTAATTCAGTAGTTTTTTTTGCTTTTGCTTTTATTAATTTCTCCTATAATTTTTAGAATTTCTAATTTGGTATTTAATTGGGGATTTTTGATTAGTTCTTTCTCTAATCTTTTTTAGTTGTATGTTTAGTTTATTGATTTCTTCTTTCTCCAATTTATTCATATAAACATTTAGAGCTATAATATATCCACTGAGAGTCGCTTTGAATGAATCCTATAGGTTTTGGTATGTTGTTTCATTATTATCATTATCTAGGATAAAATGGCTAATTCTTTCTATAATTTGTTTTTTGGTCCACTCATTTTTTAAAATGAGATTATTCAGTTTCCAATTTGTTCTGGGTCTATATTTCCTTGGCCCAGTATTGTATATGCTTTTTATTGCATTGTGATGTGAGGAAGATGTATTCACTATTTCTGCCTTTCTGCAGTTGATCATTAGGTTTTTATGTCCTAGTACATGGTCAATTTTTGTATAAGTTCCATGTACTGCACAGAAAAAGGTATATTCCTTTCTATCCCCATTCAGTTTCCTCCATAAATCTACCATATCTAATTTTTCTAACAATCTATTTACCTACCTAATTTCTTTCTTGTTTGTTTTATGATTCGATTTATCTAGATCTGATAGCTGGAAGTTGAGTTCTCCCACTAGTAGAGTTTTGCTGTCTGTCTTCCTGTAGTTCTTTCAGCATCTCCTCTAAGAATTTGGGTGCTATCTGACTGGGTGCATATATATTCAATATTGAAAATACTTTATTGTCTATGGTACCTTTTAGGAGGATAAAGTTTCCTTCCTTATCTCTTTTAACACTATCTATTTTTGCTCCTGCTTTGTCTGAGATAAGGTTTGCTACCCCTGCTTTTTTTACTTCAGCTGAAGCAAAATATATTTTACTCCAACCTTTTACCTTTATTCTATATGTATCTCTCTGCTTCAAATGAGTTTCTTGTAAGCAACATATTGTAGGATTCTCGTTTTTAATCCACTCTACTATTTGCTTACGTTTTAAGGGAGAGTTCTTCCAATTCACATTCAAGGTTAAGATGACTAATTCTTTACTGCCCTCTATGATATCTTCCCTTTGTTTGTATTCTCCCCCTTCCCCCCTTTACCAATATTCTCCAGTATTTTGTTTCTGAATACCACCCCCTTCAGTGTGTTTTCCCTCCTATATCACACCCTCCCCTTTCTTTCCCCATTCCCTTTTTCCCTTTTCCCTTACCTTCCTTTTGTTATTTCCCCCCTTTTCCCCCACTCCCCTTCCCTTTCTCTGTCCCCCCTCCCCTTTTCCCCTTTTAATACTTGAAAGGTTAGATGTTTTATAAGTTAACTGAGTATGTTTAGGTTGACTTTAAGTGAAGTCTAATGAGAAGAAGATTCAGGTGTTTCACCTCTGTTCCCTTCTTCCCCTCTATTACCATAGGTTTTTTGTACCTCTTAGTGTAATGAGATTTACCCCATTAAATCCATTCCCTCCTCCAGTCTCTTTCCTGTCCCCCTTTTAGGGAGGTAGTGATTTTTATAGATCATTCTATCTAAGTCATAGAAAATTCTGAGTGTCTGTCCCTTCTAGTTCACTATATTCTATCGAATAGTGTCAAAATTCCTGAGAGTTACTAGAGTCTTTCTCCCAAGTGGGGTTAAAGCCAGTTACATCCCATTAGATAGCAGTCTCATGGATAGGTCATGAATGTCCTTCATTTCTGGTTAGGTTTATTCTCTCTGTTATAGTTACATTTCTCAAGATTTATGAGAATCTCCACCCCGCCCCCCATGCTGGGATATAGCCAGTTTCAACTTACTGGATTGCATTTTTTTTTTTGCTTTTACCGCCCCCCCCTTTTTTTACCTTTTCATGTGTCTCTTGAACCTCCTGTTTGATGTCCAAATTTTCTATTTAGCTCTGGTCTTTTCATCAGAAATTTTTGGAATTCTTCCATTTCGTTAACTGCCCATCTTTTTCCCTGGAAGAGTAGGCTCAGCTTTGCAGGAAAGTAGATTCTTGCCTGCATTCCAAGCTCCCATGCTGTTTGAAATATCTCGTTCCAGGCCCTTCGATCCATTTAAAGTTGATGCAGCTAGGTCCTGCGTGATCCTTACTGTGGCTCCTTGATATTTAAATTGTTTCTTTCTGGCTGCTTGCAGATTTTATCTTTTATCTGATAGTTCTGGAGTTTGGCCACAACATTCATTGGTGTTTTCATTTTAGGATCTTTTTCTGGTGGGGCTTGATGTACTCTTTCAATAACTACTTTGCCCTCCGATTCCATGATATCAGGGCAGTTTTCCATCAGTAGATCCTGCAATATTAAGTCCAGGCTTTTTTTTCTCTTCAATGTTTTCAGGAAGTCCTATAATTTTCAGGTTTCCCCTTCTCGATCTATTCTCGAGGTCAGTGGTTTTGTTGATGAGGTATTTTACATTTGCTTCTATTTTTTCTATTTTTTGATTTTGTTTAACGGACTCTTGCTGTCTCATGGAGTCACTAGTTTTTGTAAACTCCATTCTTTTTTTGGGGGGAGGAGTTTTCTTCATTAACCTTTTGCAACTCCTTTTCCAATTGGTCAATTCTACTTTTGAAAGAGCTTTCCATTTGACCAGTTGAGGTTTTGAGAGAATTAATTTCTTTTTGCATTTGCTCATTTGAGGGTCTGAGAGAATTATTCTCATTTTGCAATTGTCCAATTGATGATCTGAGAGATTTATTCTACTTTTGTGTTTGTGCAATTGTACTTTAAAAAGGTTTTGTTTCCTTGTTGCAAGGTATTAATTGTCTCTCTCAAACTTTTTAGCTCCTATCTTATTTCTTCAAGGAAGTCTTTCTGTGCTGGAGACCAGATTGTATTCTCCTCAGAGGTTCCAGGTCTCTCTGAGTTAGGGTCTTTCCCTTCCAGGAATTTTTCTATGGATCCACCTTTTCGCTGACCCTTCTTCATTTTGCTAAGACCTTGAGTTGGGGGGGGGGGGCTTGTTCACCTGGGCTTGGGATCGTTAAAGGCTTTACTCACTGAGTGCAGTTTCTCTGGCTGGCCAATAGGAGTTGCTGGTTGCTTTCGCTGGAGTGTCTGTGACCTTGATTGAGAGGCCTTCTCCCTTTGCTTGAAGGGAGGGGTTGGAGCTATTGAATTCTTTTGCCTTCAATCAATGGTGCTCTTTACCCTGGCCTGAGGTCATTCCTCAGCTGGGCTGGTTCTTTTGCTCACACACCTGGGCCTGAGGCAGAAGTAGTTTGCATTTGTTTGTTTGGGAAGAGGCCTCAGTGCAATGGAGGTGTGGACTCAGAGTTTCTCAGACCAGAGGAATCCAAGGATGGTATCCACAGCTCTCCTGCACCAGAACTCTCCCTCCCAGCCTGGTCCCCAAGCTCCAGGGGGACAGCACCAACAACAGCGTCTCTGCTTCCCCAGGACCCAAGCTGCTTTCATCCAGCCCCACTGCTGATCCAGCAGGTCCGGCTCTCCAGCCCTCAGAATCCCAGTTCCAATTCAGCTGTTCCTCTGGCTGATCTGGGCTGATCCTCCCTCTGAGCCCAGACTCACTTGCCCGAATTCAGCCAAATCTTCTGCAGGAGACAAATCCCAAGGTAGATGTTCTTTCTCCTGGCTTTTCTTTCTGGGTTTTGTGGGTCAGAGTTCTTTTAAGAAGTTTGTTTCATGTGATAGATGGGGAAGAGATCAGGAGACTTTAGAACTGCGCCTGTCTTCTCTCCTCCTTGGCCCTAGCTTGTAGTTTTTAAAGAAAAAATCACGACAAAACAAAAACAGATATAGAAATTTTAATAAGATAAAGATAAAACCATTTATTTTGTTTCTGACTCTTTTTGAGGTTCCTTCTGTATATTTAATTGGATTTTGTTGTGCATTTCAATAATGTTAGCATATATGTCTGTATATTTTTTTGATTCTAAAAATAAATTTCCATAGTCTTTAAAAACATCTTGATGAAAGCTATTATCAACCAGTGAGCAAATCAATGTCAGATAACAATATATGTTATATTTTGTAGATGTGGTTGCAACAAAAGAAAAACACATTGATAATAATCTCTTCAGTGCATAGGGCACGATCAGTACGACTTGCTTAAGTTTCATACTGGAGAGGCCCCATGAGGCACTGTAATATGAACTTGGTTTAAAGCTAGGGGCTGAACCTAGGGCTCTTATCTTGTGATCAAAATAATGAAACTTGTTTTAACTACCTTACAGTAATGCTTAGAGACAAACACTTTATAAAACTTAAAACTCTCTATACATGTTAGCTATTATCTTGTCCAAACAAAGGAAAAGAGTTTGTAATAAGAATGTTCCAGAGTGTGAACCAGATCCTTACGATATATCTTCTTCCCTTCCAAAGAGTTGATTTACAGTATGGATTTTTTTTTTTTTGGTAAAACAATGAACTTTTGAATTCTCAAGTAGTTTTAATGGGTAAAAATTCTTCTAGCAATATAAAACAGCAGGATGAGAATCAAATAAAAATATAAATTTATATATTATATATATCTTATATATAATAGATATACATATTAAATGAATATGTACATATTCAATTATTTGCTATTTTATTTATTTAGCTTTCCAGTTACATGAATAGATTTCAACAATATTTTTGGTAAGATTTTGAATTTCACATTTTTCTCCCCTCATCATCTGACAGAAAGTAATCTAATGTAGGTTATACATAGATAAATATGTTAAACATATATCTATTTTAATCATTCTGTGAAAGAAGAATCAAATGAAAAAGAGAAAAAACCCTGAGAGGGAAAAAGATCCATAATACATAATTTTTTTTTATGTTGAAAACACTGACTTTTGGCCAAGATGGTAGAGAGAAGACAGGCACTGTGTTAAGTGCTACTGGTTCCCTCTTAAAAATAACATGAAAAAAACCTCTTAATAGAAACTAAATCCACAAAACTCATAAAGGGAAGCTAGGAGAAGAACACATACCAACAATATCTGTCTCCAGGCCAAGGGTGAAGTGGGAGTGGAAAGCAGAGGGCCAGCAGGGGAAGGAGGGGGAAATGGCAGGTCCCAGGACCAACTTTAGCCATGAAGTTTGAATGAGTCCCAGTAGATGGAAGGGTGAATCTCAACATGGAGAATCACAGAGCACTCCTGGAAAACAATCAGCTGGCCAAGGGACCATAGCTCCATACTTTCAGCAAAGCCTGCTTCCCAGAAAAATCAGTCATGCTCCCCACCCCCTCAGGCTCAGGTGTGGGCAAGAGAGCTCCCTCAGCTGAGAGGGAGATTAATTCCCTCCCCCAGGGCCCAGCCCATTGTTCAAGGTCAGCTCAGCCCCTCCTGTTGCCCCTCCTCACTCCCCCCACTCCCAGGATTAGGGAGAGCATTTCAAACTGTCCAGAACCCCCTACTGGCCAGCCCTTGGAATTACTAAACCAAGTGAACAAAGCCTCTAAGGTTTTCAAAAGCATAATTCCGAGAGCCAGGACCCCCCCAAACACAAGATCCTAGGAAAATGAAGAAAGGCCAGAAAAAAAGGGGGACTCATGGAGAAATTCTTAGAAGAAATAGATTTTAACACAGAGATCTAGCACTTTTGAGGAGAATATGAACTGGGCTCTAGCATAGAAAGACTTCCTTGTAGAAATCAGGAAGGAATTTAAAAATCAATTGGTGGGGGGGGCTAGGTGGTGTAGTGGATAAAGCACTGGCCTTGGAGTCAGGAGTACCTGGGTTCAAATCTGGTCTCAGACACTTAATAATTAACTAGCCATGTGGCCTTGGGCAAGCCACTTAACCCCATTTGCCTTGCAAAAACCTAAAAAAAATCAATTGGAAAATTGTAAAAAAGAAACTCAAGAGAAAATTAACATCTGTCAACAAGAAAACAAATCCTTTTATTGCCCTTTGGGAATAATTTCAAAAGCTGGATCAATTCACAATTCCATCAACATTGCATTAGGTTCCCCATTTTCCTACATCCCTTCTAAAATTAATCCTTTTCCTTTTTTGTCACATTGGCCAATATGATAGGTGTGAGATAAAACCTCAGAGTTGTTTTATGATTTGTTAGTTTTGTTATTGATTTGATCAATTATACCAAAAATTATACCTTAATATCGAACCAATCCTGCATTCCTGCCATAAATCCTTTGTGATCACTGTCTATTTTTGTAGTGATAACTTGTAATCTCTTAGTTGATGTTTTATCTAAATTTTTTGCATTAATATCTTTAGAAAATTGGTCTGATTTTTCACATTATTTTACCTCTTTTTTGGTTTTGGTACCAGCACCATAATGGTATCATAGAAGGAATTTTTCAATACTCCTTCATATTCTTTTTTCAAATAGTTTATAAAGAATTGGAATTTGTTGGTATTTAAATCTGGTAGAATTTGCTTATGAATCCATCTCTCCCTGAATATTTTTTCTTTGAGAGTTCATTGATGGTTTATTTAATTTATATTTCTGAAATGGGCTATTTTAGTTTTTGATTCCATCTACTGTTATTCCAGGCAATTTATATTTTTGAAAATATTCATGCATTTCATTTAGATCATCAAACTTTTGCCATATGGTTGGGCAAAATAGCTCTGAATTATTACTTTAATTTCTTCTTCATTGGTGGTTAATTCATGTTTTCATTGTTGATACTGTCAAATTGGTTTTCTTCTTTATTTTAATAAAATTAACCAAAGATTCATCTATTTTATTTATTTTTTTTAAGTTTTTGCAAGGCAAACGGGGTTAAGTGGCTTGCCCAAGGCCACACAGCTAGGTAATTATTAAGTGTCTGAGGCCGCATTTGAACTCAGGTACTCCTGACTCCAGGTCTGGTGCTCTATCCACTGCACCATCTAACTGCCCCTTATTGATGTTTTCATAAAACCAACTGTTAGTTTTATTTATTCAATCAATAGTTTTCTTACCTTATTTTATTAAACTCTCCTTTTCTTTTCAAAATTTCTAATTTGGTATTTAAATGGAAATTTTTAATTTGTTGTTTCTCTCACTTTTTTAGTTATAATTCATGGATCTCTTTATTTTATTCATGTAAGTTTTTAGAGATATAATTTTCCCTTAATAACTGCTTTGGCTCTTTTCCTTTGGAATATCATGTTCTAAATCCTTTGGTCCTTTAATGTTGCTGCTGATAGTCTTGTAGTGACTATGGCTCCTTGATATTTTAATTGCTTCTTTCTGGTCACCTATTCTCTTTAATTCAGTAATTCTGGAATTTAATTACTGTATTTTCACTTGGAAACCCTTTCACTTTGCCATTTTCACTTTGAGCACCCTTTCAGGAAGTGATTGGCCAATTTTTTTAAAGAACTATTCTGCCCTCTGATTTGGCAATATCAGGGCACTTTTTTAAGTTTTTGCAAGGCAATGGGGTTAAGTGGCTTGCCCAAGGCTAGATTTGAACTCAGGTACTCCTGACTCCCGGGCCAGTGCTCTATCCACTGTGTCACCTGGCTGCCCCTATAGGGCACTTTTTCCTTAATGATTTTTGAAACAGGTCTTTTTGGGCTCTTTTTTGATCATGGTTTTCAGGTAGTTCAATAATACTTAAATTATTTCTTTTGAATTTATTTTTTCAGGCTGTTTTGCAGATGTTATTTTATATTTTTTCAGCTTTTTGATTTTTCTTCACTGATTCTTGATGTCTCATGGAGTCATAAGTCTTCACTTGCCCTATTCTATTCTTTAAGCAATTATTTTCTTCCTTAAGCTTTTTCAACTCCTTTTCCTTTTGGTCAATTTTATTTTTAAAAGAAGCTGTTACCTTTTTGCATTTGTTTTTTTCATTTATCCAATTTTATTTGTATAGCATTGTTTTCTGTCAATTTTTTGCTTCATTTAGCAAGATGTTAAAATTCTTTCTGTACTTTTCCCAATTTTCCTACTTGATTTTTAAAATTCTTTTTGAACTCCTTCAAGAAGTCTTTTTTGGCCTGGAGATCAATATGTATTCTCTTCTGCAGTTTCACATGTGGTGCTTTTTCTTTCATCCTCTTTTGAGATGATTTGCCTGTTCTTATCTCCAAAGTAATCTCTTTACTCTGACCTTTCTTATTCATTTTTGAGTACTGGGCACTATCCCAAATTCCTTGTCTTAGAGAAGGGGTCATTCACAGACCTTCAGCTTTGAGAATCCTAGAGACCTGCTCACTGGTCTGGGCTCATCCATATTGGTAACACTGGGAGGTTTCTCTCTGTGCTTCTGCATTAGGAATGCCAGTAGCTTGCTCACTGGATCAACCAGTTTGCAGTTTGCTCTCTGGGTCATCTGTGTTGAGAATGTCATTTGCTTACTGACTGGGTTATACCTTCTGACTTATGAAGGCTAGTGGCTTACTGTCTGACCTGGATCATCCACTCTAATCTCATTGGCTGAATGGGGGTCTGGGCTGCTGCTGTTGGAGTTCTCCCAGCTTTTCTGTGGTGCCATTGACATGGTGAGGCCAGACTCCAAGGTCTCTAGTGTAGATCTTTACTATATCTGAAAACCTCTGGTTAGCCTCCATCTCACCCCACTGCCCTTGTGCTGGTTTTCTGTTCCTAGGCCTAAAAACACTCATGCTCTACGTGAGACAGACCTTTGCTGGAAGATGCCCCACTCGTTTTTGTGTGTGTGTGTGTGTGTGTGTGTGTGTGTGTGTGGTTCGATTAATTCTGTTTCTGATGGAAACCTGAGAGAGCTTAACAGAGTCCTTGGATTCCCTCTGACTTTGTTCTGCCTCTCAGTTTAAAAATAATTTAAAGAAAAAAATTCTTTCCAGATAGAGGAAATATTTTAGAATAAGTCTGTGTAATGGGAGATTGGACCACATGGTGTTAAAGACCCTTTCTAGTCAGATCACTCAAAGACATTTACTTTGGTTTGATTTTTTTTTTTTTTCTTCTTTTTTTTTTAGGTTTTTGCAAGGCAAATGGGGTTAAGTAGCTTGCCCAAGACCACACAGCTAGGCAATTATTAAGTGTCTGAGACCAGATTTGAACCCAGGTACTCCTGACTCCAAGGCCGGTGCTTTATCCACTATACCACCTAGCTGCCCCGGTTTGATTTCTGATAATGGTAACTTGGAATATGGTACTTTGAGAGGAAAGGGGAAAAAAAACAAATTAGAGAGGCCAGGTGATATGGAGTGAGAGGCAGATGAGGTCATTTGTATATAGAAATTTGAGATTATTGTTCTCGTTCTTTGGCTTAGTAATTGACCCATGTCTTAAATTAAAGCTAAAGTTTGAATAAAAGTAAAAGGGAGAGAGTGTACACACCAGCTGAACAGTCCTTTATGAGTGAAGAATGGGGCCTGAAAAACTTCTCCACCCTTCTGTTCCACCAGTCTTTCTTTCATAATGATTTCAGATTTTCTGATTTCTTAAGCATTTCACCTGTGTGTTTTCTTCTGACCTATAGGAATAGAATCCCAACAAAATCCTTATTTGCATTTTTTGAGGTTCAAGTCAACTCTATATGACCAGGGTAAATTACTTAATTTGTTTGCACTTCAATTTTGTCATTTGTAAAATGGGAAGAAGAGAATGTCCAGAAGAGGAAAGTGACTGATAGTGTCAAAGTCTGCCAAGAGGTCAAAAAGCTTAAGGATGAATTGAAAAAGGAGTACAGGATTTAGCAAATAAGAGATGTTTTGTTTGAATGATAAAGATGGAACTCAGACTAAAAAGAGTTTAGAACAGAGAGAAAAGAAAGCAGAAATTCCTAATATAGATAACCTTATCAAGTATTTTAGTCACAAAACAGAATGATATAGGCAATAGGTAGCTCTATGTCCATAATACTGTGGTTCTGTTGGAACATGTTCTCATGTAGATTCAGCCTACTCCAGGTCTAGGGGCAGGAATATTTATTTAACACTATAAAATAATTACTTGGTTTTGAAAAAGTTATCAGACCATTCCAACTTATTGTGTTATAAATTAATCTGATTGATTATCTCCTTGAAGTTTCATAACTGGAAACGGAGAGAAAAATAAGGCATGTTCTAAAAATGCCATTCAGAGCAATACTAATGTTTAAGAAATAAACACGATGAATCTGGCTTCTTGTACAGACTGAGCATGACTGCTTAGCAGTAGTTACATTAACAAAAAAAGGAAAGAGTTCTTGGAAATGGGCTCATTATCCAGTGATGACATGCTTTAAATTTCTCTGGACATATGAAGCACATTTGAATATGGGGATAGGACTCGGTACTTACTTTAAACATTTTCCCACATAAATGCCAATTGAAATGCAAGCTGAGGGCTAAAGGGACTTGTTTGATTGTTTGTTTTTCTCTCTGTCATTCTGTTTTAGTGATTTCCTTAGTCATTATGTTGGGCCTATTAGCATTATACATGGGCTGTGTTTGCACAGCTTTCCTTGCCAAAGGCTGCCCTGCAGTTGAACAGTCATTTGGGTAGCCAGCTGTTACTTACTTAAACTTCCATCATTTTTCATGACAGAGTAACTTAATTATGTCCTGCTTTGAAGATGCTCAATAAAATTATCTTCAAAATAACTGTACTTCATTTGATTTTTTTTCCATCAAGTACTTCAATGGTTATACTTCTGTCCTGGGCACTAAAAATACCCTGAAGACTTTTTAAATCCAGACCTATTGAAAGCATAATTATTATGGAGTTAGGGATTCATATTGTAGAATGTCTTTGGTGAGAACTGATTATAGAAACAAATGTAATGAGTAGTATACCATGAACTTGGAGACAGAAAGATGTGAATTCAGATTTGATTTTAGACATTTGCTGACTGTGTGAACATGGTCAAGCTCTTTGACTTCTGTTTCCCTCAGTTTTCCTCATATAAAATTAACAACAAAATCTGCAGGTTATAGTGAGGATAAAATGAGATGGCATTTGTATAGCACTTTGCAAATTTTAAAGTACTCTACAAATGCAAGCAATTATTATTATGAGTAGTCAGTCTGACTTGGTTTTTGAAATGCTTGTTTGCAAGTATGACTTATTTGGTAGAACTTTTACAAGCAAGTGTAATTCTTCTATCAGTAAATGGAGAGTGTAGGGCAAAGTGAGCCCAGGCCAAGGGATAATGAACAACTCCGAGAAGTCTTTTAAATGGCATTTTCAAAATGTTCCCTAGTTTTGGTACAGCTTTTCTGTTTCCTTCTTGAAT